>NC_085004.1:32815503-32825503 GCF_963854185.1 Sardina pilchardus | reverse complement strand
ACTAGCAGATTTACAGCTCATTAGACACATTCATATCCAGGACTCTGTATCAAATCGTGTCATTTCAATTAATGTAATGAGCTATATAATTGGAAGTGCTTTGCTATTGTCCCTCATAAACTTTTATTTCCCTGTTGTGACACAACAGACTTGCCAATAATGTCCCCCTTTTTACCACAGAAGAGTATGAGTACTAGAGTAACCTGATCATTTGTGGTGATGATGTTTATATATTTGTGTAGATATATTTGTGGATGTGGACTATTTAATTGTCTTAGACTAATATTATATAATATATTGGCATTTAAAAAAAATATTTTAAGAACAACTGGTCATGTAAGAGACACCTGGGGGCTCAGACCATACCTGAGTGAACCTGAGGATGCTGTATGCGAAACGCTTTGTTCGCTCTGAATAAAATCGAGGAAGTGTGCGGTAGAGCGATCTTTTTTACTCATGATTTGTGGGGTTGTACTCCAGCCTCTCAGACGTGCAAGATGAAGACAGGTTACGCTTCAGTGGCAACTTCTTTATTTCACAACCAGATCAGACAAGCCAACACGCTCACATCTTTCCAACTCAACTTTTTCTCAAAACCGTCTGATGAGGAAAAAACTCCTCCCGGAAACAAAACACCCAACACTCAAAAGTATCGGGAACTAAAATCCTAATAAAGTTAATCATTCACCATTACATTGACAGAACAATGGAGGAAGACTGAATGAAATAAAATGACGTTAAACAAAATAATAACATAATTAAATCATTGTTTACACTAGCTTGAAGACGAGGAAATGAGAAATGCAATACAAGGACACATCAGGAAAATGGCACCGATGGTCAACCAATGGTCAGTAAGTTGCAGAACAGGGTCAAGTCTGCCATCAGGGTCAGCGCTGGTTCACTCTGCCCACCATGACAATTAATGGCATACAGATGTCCCAGCATGCACCACTTCCTGCAGCCCTTCTTATGGTGCTGTAATTAGTTGGTGCTGAGGTGCGCTCGCTCCCTCTCTGGTCTTCACGGAGGTATTAAGACATGGATCATGTTTGCCGCCATGGCCAAATAGCCCTTGTGGGAGTCGGAAGCCTTTCTTTTTATGTCCAATCGCTCTTATTGCGGCAATTCTAACAGCAGCTGATGACTTCTGACATTGCATCAAATGGCTCTTGCTAACTGAATCATTGTTCTTGCTATTTGTCTCTAAGGACCCTGGCATAGCTGCTTCAAAAGAAATGAATAACAAATAACACCTTTTTTTCATTTATCCATTTTGTATCTGATTTACCAGCCTTCATAGAAACCCTTGAACTGGACACAATGCCACAGTCACTATGGCGACGTTGCTAACCAACAGTGGAAGTTGGTATACCGCAGCATGAAATGCCACACTAACATAGAGTTCTCTTGTTTGTATTCCCCTGATTTGAAATTCACGATGGTAGCCTGAAGGCTCAGACTTATGCATATGCAAAGTCCTCCCACAATCCCACAGCCACATCTATTTACTTAAGCAACAATAACACGCGGAACAGACACAAACAGATACAAGAACAGGGAGAAAGCAACAGTATTTCTCTGTATTGCAATAACAACTCCTGATGAAAACACTTCACTTTCTTTTTCCCAGTGTGTAATTAAATGCCTGCCTGCCCCCTCACAGCATCTCCAGCAACATGGTCTCCAACGGCATAGACGGAGGGGGAAACAGATCACTCATAAAACAAAGAAAGAAGGGGAAAAAATGTTTGAGAAAATTAAAGTTTGTTCCGTGAGCCTGCAGTTCATCGGTGAAAAAGCTCTGCTTTGGAATGCTTTTGGGGCGTAGCCCAGACGGCATTCATCATGTTAAACACTGTGAAAGACAGGGCACGTACTGACATCACTGAGAAGTACGAGGAGTGCCTGTAGTCTGCCCCAAAACATGTGGTTGACTCCTTTCTTTCTCCCTTCTCTTGATTTCTTTCTCTTCTTTTTTTCTTTCTTCATGATGTTATTGTTGGTAGCAGCAGTGTAGTTTGGAAGCACAACAGCACGGTAATGACTCTGAGATGAATGATGACTCCCACAGATGTCAGTGTGGGCTCTCCCTGGGCCTTCCCCTCCTCAGAGCCACTCCTCATGCTACATGGGGTGCAGGACAGTTCCAGAGGTCAAGCCCTTTGTCACCAAAGGTCAAGTTTAGGAAGACTTTACCATATGGCTGTGGAGTCCATGCTGTCGCTCAAAACCATAGACTGACATGAGCAAATTCAACACTTACTCTAGTTAAAGGCGGTGTGTTATGAATTGCAATTCGAGCCTAAACACCACTGAACCAAAAGCATGCATTAATGACTGAAATCAGTGGGTTCATGTAAGAAAACTTTACTTTCTGAAATATGAAATACAGATCTAGTGTAGTAGGACATATATAGTCATCCCTGTGCTTTGTCCTGGCTAATAACATCTGTCACATCCTTGCAAATAACTCGAAAATGACCATCAAAACATTTTATCAACAGACCCCATCAATGTGTGCTTACCTGTTTCAATGTGAACATGCATTTATGGGCATTTTGTGTAAGATTTACCTCCTGTGGTAAAAGACTCATGAATGGCATATCTAGACAGACATGGTAGGATCTTGCCAAATAAAACACAAAGGTGCACGTACGCACAGTTGCACACACAGATATACATGCACCTGAACTCAGAATGAAATGCCCCAGTTACTGTGGAAGAGCAAGCTGGGAAGCATTCAACACCTTGTCGAACAAGAATTTTGTTCTTTCACTTTTATGTATGCTTGGTGTTCTTTCCAACTCCAAGTTCATTTGAATGCTAATTAGGCCACTAAGCTAATTAACATTGTAAATTTCACTAGACTGCAGCAGACAGCCCAAAACAAAAACAAAACAATAATTTGTGTGATGACAGCTGGGGGAAGCAGACACAGTTTGGAGGTCACTGAAGAGGCGCCCTGGCTGTCGGGTTAAAGGTCATCTTCTCCACCAGCGTCTCCCTGCCCCAGGATGGACGGAAGTCTTGTCCCTGGGAGAAGCTGTAATGCTTTCAGAAAACATCCCTGTCAGAAAGGACAACAGTGGAAACAGTGCAAAACCATCCACCCTCTCGCCATTGATTGGTCAGGTTACTGTCCCTGGCCCTGACACCATCTGGTCCCCCCTGGCCTCGGAGAGAAACCGCACGGCTCCGCCCTTGAGAGGTGGGGTGCTATTGCGTCCGGGTGGAGGAGGGTGGGGAAGGGCGCCCCAGACCACTCGATGCCACGCCACCCGTAATTGCTGCAGTTGTGCTTTGCTGAAATCCCAGGCCCCGACAATCGAGGCAATGCATTATTGATGCGGGAGAGACACGGATATCACTTAGAGGCAACAGCAACACACAACTTGGCGCTGGGGTGAATGTGGGGATGTGGGATGGGGTGTTGGGGTGGAAGGATGTGTGTGTGTGTTTGTGTGTGTGTGTGTGTGTGTGTGCGTGTGTGTGTGTGCGTGTGTGTTGGGGGGGGGGTGTTGATGTCACAAAGGTCGGCACCATCCAGGCGTCACTGGCCCAGCTGAGTGTGTTCTGTAGAGGAGTGGGGTGTTGGATGGGACCGCGGCAGTGGGGGGGCATTGCGATGATCCTCTCATCCATCACGGCCACTTACACGCCATAGGATCCTCCGCTCCACCCAGAGCAAATCGCGTTAGCGCCCTGCCTCCACGCGTACCTGCTGCCTCATTAACTCACTCTTACTGCTAACCACCCAGACGCGCGCTTCCACAATTAAGGGCGCTATTTTTAAACCAAACGGCCAACTTGAACAGCATGACGCCGTTCTCTTCACCCCGAAAACCATGAAGATTTCTTATTAGTCTTGATGGACAAAACTTGCTGACATCAGCCCAGATTGGAGTCAACTCACAGCAGCCGACGTTCTTCTCGACTGAAAATACGAGATAGTATAAACATTTCCCCATGAAATCCAATTAAAGAGTGTGCGAATGAATCCTGTCTGTTATTTGAAAAGGGATTTCTGTCCCTATGGACAGCCATTACACTTGAGTAGTTAAATGGCAAATGAAAAGAGTAAAGGAAGCGTTTGGGTAACAGCTGACACACCACTCCACTTTACGACTTGATGGGCTTTATCTCCTAACTTGTTGAGAGTACAGTGTTCTACTTTTGACACACTGTTACCAGTGCTGAGTGGTTATGCGGGCCATGTAACACTTAGCAATGGTATTTCAACTCAGAAACCTCTGTCAAAATCACTGCGGGACATGAACAACATGACAGGTTTCAATAAAGAGAAGAGCACAATATGCTAACCATTTTTATTGTGAAATAGAAATGCGGTGACATTTTAATCACATAATACCCATTCATTTACAGGATGGATGAGTTCATGCTTTCATTGCCATCCTCCCATGCAGAAGGTAATCCGATGCCAACCAGCTGACACCTGAGACTCTCTCAAGGTAGAGCTTGACTCCGAAGCGTTTCTGGACTCGATCCGGCAGCGTAAGAGAGGGTTCATGTCCCATGGTGAAACAGCGACAATGGTGTGTTTGTGTGTGTGTGTGCGTATATGTGTGTTTGTGTGTGTGTGTGTGTGTGTGTGTGTGTGTGTGTGTGTGTGTGTGTGTGTGTGTGTGTGTGTGTGTGTGCGTGTGCATGTGTGTGTCTGTGTGATGCATTTTTGTAGGGCCCAGCTGCAGTAGGAATCAAGTTTCAAACAAATCAGTGCAAATCTACTTTCAATAACTATAGCAGTGGATCAATGTCATTATTAGTCCATTTAGCTGTTTGGATGGGCCCACCACATCTAGAATAGGAGTGATAGCATCATTCATCAGTTAGAGCCGGCCAGTTATATCAGCTATTAAAAACAGTGTTATCATTTACATTAACCCCCCTTACCCTTTGTGTTGAGAAAATCAAAGAAAAGCTTTATAGCAGCCCTGATACAATCAGTTGCTGATTTTCAGTTGTGGTTTAAAGTAACAGTTCACAATTCCACTGCTGGACACCTTTTGTGAAATTCAAAGGGAGCACTTTATAAATACTGATTTAAATGCCAGTCTACCCGTAGATCTTTCCCATGTTTTAGTCATGAGCTTCGAGGCCTCGAAAGCGTCCTAAGAGGATCAAAATGGTTCACAAGACAAGACACCTCCTGCTTACGGCTGCAAAGCCAACATCTTTAATAGGATCAAAAGGAATGGATGGTAATACAACTCAACCTTGACCAACAGCTGAAGATAGCCCTCAGATCCTCGGAGAAATGAATGAGCGAGAGGGGAGAGGGAGCAGTCATGGCAAACCCGAGCCATGGTGGTACTATTTACATTACACTAAACACCCTCAGCTTTGTGGCCCGCGTCGGCTAAAAAGGAAAGCGTCCCATTTATCAGAGCCGTCATCATGGTGGCTATGGGCTTCTCACATCCTGTGCCCTAATCTGCAGATCTGTATCCAGCTCCCTCTCCCAAGTAACAACTGAGGGAGGCACAAAGATGCCCAGTGCTGCGAAGCCGTCCGCCAGGGATCGGTCACGCCTCTGCGTCTATGGTGAAATATTTGTAAATTTAGCTGAATGCTGCTTTTAAAGCCTTTCGTCTGTTTTTGAGTTCTGCCATTGATGTTTTAAAGGCAGGTTAGAATGATCTAATCGACCATGGGGCGCAGTGCAGTCCTTTGGTGGGTTAAACACAAGGTTCAATCATTTACCCTCTCTGTCGCCTGCAACCGCTTTGATTTTGTACATTTGGAGATAGAAAGGTGGAAAGGTCACTATTGTTTGTTTTTACACTGCCAGGAGCTTAAAGACAACATTACTGAAGAAATTCAAATGCTCCCAGTCACTTCTATCAGAGTGTGGTTCAAAAGTGGGTTTAGCAAGGAAAGGCTGAACCTTTAGAGAACTTTTTGAAGTGTTGCAACATGTTCACGTTACACAGACTTCTAATGTAAACATTCCACGCCATATTCTTGATGGGATAATCTAAAAACAAAATACTTTATGTATTACATATGAATGTAAGGAAAGATAATATGCTAGAAAATATTTCCCTTATTACATATTATTCCATTACATTTCATTGTTGTAGCATTTGTCTAAAACAATTGCACTAAAATAATGTTTCATGCATAAACATGGGACTGTTCAACAAACTTTTGTACTTCAATATAATATATACAACACATTGTGATATATCGTCACTGATAAAATATCACTTTATATAATTTATGAAATATTATCATTTATATAACTTATAACACTTTATGAAATGAACGCATACATTTGTTTAGTCCAATACATACAAGCGTTTCAGCATGACCACTTGTCCTAGTAAAAAGCTGTGTGAGTGCAGAAGCCTTTAGCGCATGCTGCGGCTCACCTCAGGTCTGTTTGGAGAGGCTGCTCACGGCCCTGCGCTGTCATCGGCGGGCCTGCCGGGGGTTTGCAGGATGACAGGTGGAGGAGAGAGCCGGTAAGAGTGGAATGAAAATGGCACGGCATGGACAGCGCGGCGACGAAACGTTTCAAGTGGCAGGATGGCTCGGAGGCCCAGACATGAGAGACTGTCCAGACCCTTCATCCTAAGTGTTCCTCGGGAGACAGGGAGGGTCTGTCAGGAGGGCATGCTGTCCACCCTACCCCCCTCTCCTCTTGTCTCTGCCTCCACAAACCTTTTGCTCCCTCTCACTCTCTCTGTCTCTCTCTCTCTCTCTCTCTCTCTCTCTCTCGCTGGTGATGTGAAATGAAAGTGCGCCAGTCTGGGGAGCAGACTTGTGCTTGCATGCAGTGGGCTCATGTCTGTCTTTCACTTGAGAGTCATTTCAGTAGACGTCCATGGCGTGGACAGAGTAAGAACCCCAGAGTGTTGGTGAAAACAGACATCTGATAAAAGGACCACTCAGCTCTTAAATAAGCCAGAGATGCACTGAGTAATGGGACCTCTACTACCTGGCATGAATCACTTCCATCCACAACTTCTTTCCATAAAACATGCAAAATGCGACTTGTGTAGTTTTGACTCAACTCCACAAGGAACCTCCGTGTTTTTAGTCAATCTGACTCCACAGGTGTTAGTGGGTCAAACTCACCTTTGACCTTGGGGTCAGGGAGCAGTGCACATTAACTGTCGGAGTAAAGTCCACAACCTGTTCCTATGTGTACGGCTTATTATAGTTTGGTGTCATTGAGGAGATTTATTGAAATGAGTTGAAGCTCTTTCCACAAGCACCTGCTGCGATCATTGTTTTCCCTCATACAAAGAAATCTTGAAAGCTAAAACAACCTTGAGGGAAGTCAATCAACTTGCCAGGATTTAATCCCAACATAAATCTGCTTTGCTATACACTGAAGGAGTCTCCTTTGTTGCAGATCTTGTTTCCGGGGGCACGCATTGGTTGTTTCTTTCTTGCAACTAATGCATTTCCCTTATGGGAGAACACGATTCTGCAACCACAGAATCTCACACAACACGTTGGAAATAGATGCCGTAGCACTTCTGCTTAATCCAGATATTTCTTTCATGACACTTTTATGGAATGGGCTGGCAGAAGAGCATTGAAGTTGCATTACAGTGGAACAAAAACAATCCTCTTGCTACAGTAGCCAGGAATTTGGGCATAGAGGGAAAACGCAGATGTGAGAGATCAGGTTTCTGGTGAGCCAACACTTCACCAGTAAGCGCAGCAGCAAGTCTCGGCAACAGCCCGCTCAGCCAAAGTAGTCATCAGATTTTCCTCCAACTAAAGAGTTCCTCTGACCCAAGAGTCGAGGCTATAGCTGCCACACTTGCTTGAACACCATGCAAAGAGTACTGCATGCATGTTAGTTGGACATGAAGACGTATCACTCTGGGCCCGCCTGACTATGGTTACATGCCTTTGGCTAGCATTATTTCACAGCTTTGTTGTACCACTTGCATGTAGTCATTACAATTGGATTGACCCCTTTTGTAATGTGAGCTGTGTCTGTGCCCAGGAATTCACAAACTTTCATCTCTGTAGTCAAAACCTTTCATCGCAAACGGCTCAGAGGGCTTCATCATCTGTCAGTTATCTTCAGACGGAGGTAAACATGTTCAGAGCACGTATTCACCCCGAACAATGGCACTGGAGTTGATTCCACTTCTGAAGGGCTCACTGGAGTGCTGTCTTCTTACAGAGTAAAACAAGCACAAACTTCCAAACACTAGCTCATTTCAGATGGGGAGCAAAGATTCTCCTCATGTGGGCACTTTGTTGGGTTACGGTTAGTAAGGGTTTTTTTTTTTTTTTATCAAATGGGGAACAAAATGTTTTCAATGAATCCTGCCATGAAAACATTTAGACTGCTTCTAAATGTGCATCTGTACAGGCTTTCATGGTGCCATAGTTGCTATTCTATAGCTCCACTGAATGGTAACTGTGTATCATGAGATTTAAAGAGCTGGAGTCAAAGACATGGATGGGCATGATCCACTCAACATTCAAGAGGTTATCAGCAACCATCCCTATAAATGTCTTATTAGATGTTATTTTAGACTTTCTAATATCATTTGCTCAGGATATTTATGAAAGCACATTTTCAATTTCATCTGGACCCTCAACAATGATACATATTCAATTGTTCTGCTAGAGCACAGTGTGTCCTGCTAGTCGGCGTAAACAGATTTCATGTTCCTGTTTACCACAGGCAGATCTCAAAAACAGAACGTCATTCATATGAGCCAGAATTTTTCCACAGAGGATAGATATGCTGGGATGTTGAAATGGTTATGCCAGCTCACTCATCGGCATCAAGCAACTGAGCTGGTTTCTCAAGGTTCACTTGCAGCAAGATATGCGTGCTGACATCCCTTGCTACATAGCCGTCTAATGACAGAGTGAAGGAGAGAGTGCAAGTATGGGTGTAGGAAACAAAGCATATCTACATCCACTCATTTCTTTCTTTCTCTCTCCCTTTTCGTACTCTCTGAGAAAGTGCAATCATTTCCTCATTAGCGCTTTATTTGTTCCTTTGCCAGCGTTAGACTGCAGGGCTACTACGGCCATTGTAGAGTTCATTTGGACGCTCTTAATTATAGAGGAGAAAAAGGGGAGGAAAGAGCTCTCGCTTCTCCCGTCAGACATGAATCTGGATCAGCTGATCCTCCAGGGCGAGAACGTAAAGGAATACAAACATCTGATTGTGGCTCTCCTCTCTACACCTTCACTGAGACTGATGAACCCACTGAAACACTAGCCAGATCAATCCTGTCGTGATGCGAGGCTCGTAATGAAGTTGTTAAATTGTGTGCCTCTTGCAGAGCAGCACACACACACACACACACACACACACCGCATGGTGTACTTGTTACTTTTGGATTTATAAGGGCTGGCCCTGAGGTCTTAAAGTGAACCGTAATAAATGGCATCAATGAGGCTGTTTCTGGGGATAACTAAATTTGCCAGCACTCTTCTCCAGATCTTTTCATTTTTATACATTATTGATCTTCGCTCCTGTTTTATTAAACTCTCCTGCAGTGATTTATTTCTATAGGCCGCACCATACATCAGAATAAAGCATTACGTTGCACTTGAGTAAGAAATATACACATCCAGAGCTATAGCACACACACCTATGCCATGCATAAATGAACGTATTAATCGGATGAGAGGATGAATATTTATTCCGATGCCTGCCATGGAGTGTGGTGGTATCATAAGAACAATTACTGACTTATGGGCTCCTCATTCCAATTGCACAGGCATGACTCCATGTGCAACACTCGCACCACAGATGAACATTTAATCTATCTCAGGTCTGCTGAGAGTTTGTTGTTGATGCACATAGTTAATGAAAGGAAGAAAAAAATACCACTGCTTCCTTGTAGGTGCATTAATGCATTACAGTTCTCAGCATTTCATAATAATATCTGCCATGATGGTAAACCTATCCTATTACAATGAGACGTGCACAAGCAGTTGTGTACAAGAACTAATTGGTAGATTAGAGGGGGCAGTGCTTTAC
>NC_085004.1:32770503-32810503 GCF_963854185.1 Sardina pilchardus | reverse complement strand
ATCTGACCAACGGATGCGTGCTTAATGTCTCTTAATATGTGTATTGACAACAATTCATATGCACTCTAGCATATATTTATATAAACCACCCACAGTTCCATTATTTTGTGCAATGGTTTTCACTCCACTGACAACATTTTAGAGAGAACCACGTTCAGACTCTGACGTAGCCTTCAAAACAAACCTCTACATCCCTTCTTTAAATAGGCTACACATTTTCGATTTGGGGAAGTGTGACGTGTTGGTGCATACAGCAGTAGTATAAAAAGCGTCCGCGTAATTTTATACAGTACTATCAAAATGTATTTATTTTTTTGTTAATTTTGGACGTAGCCCAAAAATTAAATTGCTAATTTGCCATTGTGCAAACAATGGCACAGTTGTTTGCAAATCTATCCAAGTCATCCGAGACATAAAACCAAGAGGGGGTGGGGGGGGACGACAGGTTGCCGAAAATGTCGAGAACCAAACTGTGACAAATTCCTATTGTCTCCGCTTCTGGTCCCTACTTTATTACACAGACAACCCACACACCGCCCGGAGATAGCGATTCATCATCGGCTTCCATACACGCTGGAACCGACTGCAGACACAGCCTCCGGGCAACCAGCAACGGGCTTCTGAATCAGCGTCCTCCACAAGTCAGCCGCGTCAAGTTGCCACCTACATATAATCGGGATTGTGAGCGTTAAAATTAGAAATGTTTGTCTGGTGAAATAGGCCTATTGTCCTTTCTGTAGCGTAATATTAACAGTAATTCTTAAATTCCACATTAGGGGTGCTCCGTCGTTGATAGACTACTTTTTAGTTGGCCTACTATTATTAATATTATTCTTATTTTAAGAACATGATAACAGCTCGTTCAAGGGCTATAATGAAAAGAAACAAGCATTAGGTAGAGGCCAATTGTCAGGTTCAATTAAGAGAATGCTTCTTAGTGTTTAAAATAATGAGAGCATAAGCTAATTAGTCTACGCCATTTGCATCTTCGTTAAATTGAGTTGTTCTTTAATTGTTGACGAAAATAGGCCTAACTAATTAACAGGCCAAACAAAATCGTCGATTTCAGACATATGGCTATATTGTCTATATCGACTTAATACAACATCTTTTCCTCTAATGAAGGTGAGTATAGCCTATTTCTTTAGCCTAGCTTATCACTTGCAATAGCCTACAATAACCCATTTGGAGTCTCCGTTGCAGGATTGCAAAGAGTAGGCCGACAGTTAATATAGGGTTTATTGCTGTCTAGATTACATAAAAAAAACTCCAACGTTCAGTGAATGGGGAATGAGGTACGTGTCCAGGCGAGACCGTTTACCTGAGTTTATCATGCACGTCACTAACCCGGCTATGATAAGAGCCCATTGCGACAGTCGGCTCATCATATCTCCATAGCAATCAGAGAGGAAGTGTAGTCTGGGCTACTGACCCCTGACCTCTGCAGGTTGCACACTCAGACTCTGAATAATCTTCCACTTGCACATCTCACTGTATTCTGCCAAATTACTGACAAAGTTTTCTAAATGAATGGAAAAATCAATGGCCTATAGGACACAGCCAATAAATTTGACTTGCGTTTTTGTTCTTGCACAAACATTGCATTAGGCTTTGTTTAATTTCAACATGATTTAGAACCGTGAGGGGCCCTGTTCTCGTTCATTTCATATCAGCTCCATTCCCTCTGCTCGTGCTGGCTATGAATACAGCACACCCTTCCATTCGATCACATTAAAGAACCAGCTTGTAGTCTTGCAAAGAAATAGGTGAAGGCGTCCATTATTGATATAGCTGTGAATTCACACAATTGATTTTTATGCTTCCCCCTAGCCAGCTTGTGGTGCCGAGAAATATTTTTATTCGTGTGAAAGTTGAAATAAGAGCGTAATAAAACGATGATATATTAAATTCGTTTTCACCGTGTTGGGCTTTATTATGCGCCATTCTTCATTTTTATTGAATTGAAAGCAGACAATCCGCGGAGTTGCTTCGGGCGGAGAAAGGTTAAATTATTTGAGCCAATCAACACTGTTTTTGCATCACTGAGGGCTACTCCGGCATTTCAGTTTTATCCCGTTATTGTGTGGACCTCAAGGCCACATAAATCAGTAGAATTTAATAACATGTCATCCAGCATGTCCATGAATAGCTTACCATGCATAAGTGATCCTGTTGAATGTATATTTCTTTTCCACTACAAATAATATGGCTATGGCAAAGCATATGACCATGCAGATCCAAATATACAGAGCTACAATTAATTTGGACGCGCATCCAGGTGATTGGAGGGTCAAACAAATGAGCATGCAAGACAAGCCTCAAGGATAAATAGTCCAAATTCTGTAGAAATATCCATTCTGATTATAATTCTACAGATTGTTGAGGTTTAAAATAGGCATTTGAGACAAGACCTTGGTTGTTTTCCAAATTATGTTAAGCAAACTAAAATGCAAAATGCAGCCTTATAATCTATGATATAGCCTATAGTGTTGGTTACGCATGCGAACAACTTTCATCCTACCTATACCCTGATGACTTGGTGTAGACTACGATCCGGGAGATATCCACAGGAGACAAGGGTAAAAATACTACTACTAAAATAATAATAGTAGCCTATAATATAATGCAAATCTCATTCTGAATATTTTTCTGTGATAATAAATCCGATGCAGTCGCTTCGTCTGTCGTTATCTTTTTACTTGACGTACACGTGTTTGTGTATCCGAATAGGCAGCCATAGCATACAACACAACACCACTGGGAAAATAGATGCGGGTTCTTTAAGAGGAAAGCCGGTAGTAAACCATTGTCTATCTGGAAATTTGGAGAGCCAATGACAGAATGTCAGACTTAGAAGGAGTGTCTCGTAGAAGGAGTGTTCACCTGCTGAAAAAATCACTTCACTAAGCGCTTGGACGGGAGATTTTGTGCGTCTACCAATTAATATGCACGTTAACTTCGTTAAACGATTCATTTTAGATCAGAGTACAGTGTACCGAAGCGTCTGCATAGGTCTGGTTCTGGCTTTTCCTCAGTGATGACAATAGCCACAGAGCACCATCCTCGCTACAACTTGGCAACTCTTCGCTGAATGGATTTGCTCCGAGACGGAGAGGTTTTTATCCATGTTCCCTGACTTCAGCATGAACAAGACCTAAAATGAAGGAATTGTAAGAGAGGTTGGATAATTTTGGATATTAACCAGGTAAAGAGTTCTCCGCCACGATGGATTAATTGCAGAGTTTTAAATTGCGTTCTTTGTAGACTTCGAGTTGTAATAACCGAAAATGTGGATCTTGGCCATCTCAAGCAATACAATTTCATAACAAGAAGGGGAAACAACTATTCTTCATGAAAGAGGATTAAACGTCTTTGTATTTCTTTTCAAGATAAAGCATAGAAAAGACAAAAGACACAAACACTATCTAAATATACATACTCTTTACTACAACTATGGAGCACACGGGCATTGAAGAAGTGAACCAGACCCACCAGCAACACGAGCCCATCAGTTTTGGAATAGATCAGATTCTGAACAGTTCGGACCAACCCAGCAGCTGCATGCTTCCGAACCGAACCAGCGACCCGGATTACCAGCTGGCGCCGAACGTTTACTCAAATGGGTACAACAGTGTATACAATCCGGCCTGCTCCATGGCAGCCGGGTTGGCGGGCTCCTATAACGTGAACATGAACATGAATGTTAGCATGAATATGAACGTTAACGTGAATTCAGGGAACGCTGGCGGTGTCATCCGCGTCCCGGCCCACAGACCCATGCCACCAGCGCCTCATCCACCTCCCCCGACCCATCCACCCGGTATTGCGGCCGGGATACCGACGGTACCAAACATGGGAAACCCGGCCAATTTTACCTTCCCCTGGATGGAAAGCAGTAGGAGGTTTGCGAAAGACAGACTTACGGGTAAGTTTGGAAATTAACTGCCTCGAAGACTATACTGGATTGCGCTCTTTTGGTGAAAAATCAACTTCGCCATCGCAAATGGAACATCATTTATAAGGCATTTAATGGTAGCCCAAGCCCACACACCATGATTATCCTCACATTCATTTAAATAGCCCCCCTTACTTGAGTGTCAGACTTCATTCACGTAATTGAAGAATGCAATAGTTTAGCTATAGCCTAGTTGTAATAATACTTCGATTAGTTGGGTGAGATAACGTTATTTGAGTCTTTGCATCTTGTTTATGATGAACTTGGTAGCCTAATGTAGATAAAATATTATTAGTTTGATTATTATGATTAGCATGTCATATTTATAGTTACCACCTAGCCTATTATTATTATTACTATTATTGTTATTAGGCCTATTATTATTATTATTATTATTATTATTATTGCTGTTGTTTTTTCAGGTCATTCTGTTAAGTGTATGCCTTTGTATTTTCAAGACAAGCCTAATCACAGTGCAGTTGGTTAATTAGATTCATTTTTTTATAATAATAATAATAATAATAATAATAGTAATAATAATAGTCAGTGGAAAAGAAAGTCTTCTCACTTCAATAATTCTTTAATAATATAGGCTAATCTCATAGGCCTACAAATTATCATTAGTCATTCGATTTGTGTCAATGACACTGTCACTCTTAATACAATTGAATATCTCTTGTCAGAATGGTTAAACGTCCAATGATAAATAAGAAATAAGTCAGGCCTCAGTCTCGCATTGAATCGGTGGTTGGCATTCTGCTAATTTCTGTCAAATCAGCCTATAGTCTTGATGCTGGTGATGGTGGGCCTACACGTTATTAAATATTTTATACGTTAGGATATATCAGGCCAGACTAGTTTGGGTTAAATAATATTTCACAGGGAATGATGATGGGCTAAAATACTTCTAATTGGGAAAACATACTCCTTTACATAAGGAAATCCTTTATCTAGCAATAACCTACGTATCCTAGCCTATATGCTGAAGAGGTTTAGGACAATATCATGTGTAGGCCTATTAGCTTTTTTATCGCAGCGTTTTTGTCGGCTTCTTGTTTACAGTGTGGCCTGTATCAGTCCCAGAACAAGGTTTGCAAGACCTTTTTTTCTCGCAAGAATAGCCTACAGTTTGGATTTTATTGCATTTTCTCGGGATAAACAAAGACTCAATTATTCTGGCATCAGAGAGCTATTTGAATATGTGCGACATCAGGACACAGGGCAAGTGTCCTCGTGCTGTCTCCAAGTGCAGGTGTCTCAGCCATTGGACCTGCACGCGAAGGATCCATTTGAAGTGCACCGATTCTTCACTTGGTCAGTGAGATGGTCCCTAGAATGACGTCATTCATACTAAGATGAAGATGAAGAGCATTATGGATCTCTGCACATTAAATATTAACTATGCTGTTCTTTTCACATTAATTATTTATGCCCTGGAATGATATGTCAACTGCACAAGCTCTTTTGTAAATATGCTTATCAATTTTACTCATAGCCACCATGGGCCACTCATTTAATATGTTTTATCTTTAGCAAGGTGCAGGATGTGACATCACAAGCAATAGGCAAACTTCTATTATGCTAATTCGACTGAATAGCTTACTTGTCTGCTTGTGTCTATTTCATAGTTATATTTTATTATTATCGTTATTATTATAGTTTTTGTTATTATTATAAGCAATTTCACTGGTTCTTTTGGACTCCTGGAGCAAACAAACGGCGAAAAAAACCCATTTAAGTGTGACATAAATCAAAGTTATTCAGCTAGCATCTAAAAACAGGGCAGCCTCTGACGAATAGGCTACACCTATAATTTAGCCTAATTGTTTGATGCATTATGATACGTCTGCCTTGATGTGTGGTCAGTCTTGATCGAAACCATTATAGCTCGCGCGCGTAATGCCAAACCGATTGGCCTGCGCCAAATTCGGTCACATCACCTGCAGCAGCAACCGCCAAGCGGCAAACTCATGCAGCAGCATTTCAAAACACGTAGGCAGAGATCCTGCACAGTAGCGCTTGGCTTTATTTGAAAAGCCTTTGGCGAGATGCTCGGAACAGCCCTGTCCTTTTCAAGCATTCCCCCTCATCCTCTCACACTGCACGTGTGCATTTCACCGCAAGTGTCACAGCGTGTTGAGGACGATGCATAGGCCACGCGCGGCCTTGCGATCTGATATTCACCACAGGCCGGACATATCTGGACAGATTGTCGGGCTTTGAAAGAGTATACCACATGTTTTTTGTTAATTGACTCCTCGGCAGTTTGCAAGTTTATCCAAGAGAAGAGATGGATAAACAGATCACTCCCAGATTAGTCAACAGTGGTGGTCTCAAGGGTTTGGTGAAGGTCCGCTGGCTTTGTGCGAGTGCTTATGAATTTCCTGGTAAACTGTATCTATTTCATACAAATTAACACATCACAGAAGTAGGAGAACACATGTTTATGGGATAGTATGCTTCTCTGCGAAATTAACAATGTGGCTATTTGCCAGATAGCCTAACATAAATCCTCTCTTTGTAAACCGCATATTTTAAACGGATGTGTATTATGGTGCTCAAAGTCTGTTTTGGACATCGATATCTGCAGATGATAGTTAGGTATAGAAAATAAAGATGAAGTGACGAATATAAGGAGGTCCAGGTCTATGAGATGGATAAAAAGAAAACAAACATGACTAAGGCAACAGAAAGAAAATGTATAGCCTGTACATTCATTTCCGTTTAGATTTTATTCCCCCTCATTGCCATTACAATTTCATGGCAAATTCAGAGCCCCCTCACGCTGCCTAACAAAACAATGCATAACCGTAAATGTTCATGTTATATTTCAATATCCTTGGTAGAATCCATTAACTTTATATTTATTAGATTGCTTCAGAGGTAATATTCGCAAAGGGGAAGGAAAGCGCTGTCGTATGAAAGTGATATTACGTATAAATGATTTTATTACTGGGCGCATATTCTCTACGGTAGCATTTTATTTTTTGAAGTGCTCATGCCAAATTTTATTACACCGACATATCATTTAGTACACTCTCTGGCTGTGTCCTTCGTGAATTGGAGTGATTGTTTCTGCCTCAAACTGACCCATACATCTAACAGTGGGCTTGGGGGGCTATTTCATAGGCCAGAACTGGCCAGAGTTGGTCAAAAGCAGGACATGTAGGTAATGTTTGAGATGCAGACACCTCCCCGGCAGGTATAATCTGCCTTGTTATAAATTCACCTGTGCCTCAAGGAAAAATATCAAGCAGGGTGCAGAGGGAGGCTTGTATGCACGGCCTTATGTGTTGCTGTATTTCCTGTTATTTGAAGTGATGTTGACAGCACATACTGTTTTGCCAGACATACTGCCAATGCTGCTTGAAACATTTATGATGACAATGACCTCCTGTAATCTGTGGCGTCTCCTGCGATCTGTGAAGTGATTAAAAGCTATCACATCAAGTTACACTGACAAATGAAGAGACATGAGACCAAATCCAATTAGCTGCCTCAGTCCTTGTTGGATGTCCAAAATGGTGGACAATCTGAAATTGTTAATAGCGTAAGTCAAATGAAGGCACAGACATTAAAATGTCAGCATACTGCTTTCCGGAATAATGAGGAAATGTTCCATTTCATTATTTGTTTTACTTTATTTAAAAAATTAGTCCAGTCTGTATGAATCACATTTAAAAGTTCACTGTCTTCTATCACTGCATTGACCTTGAAGAAGGACATGGCTGCTGAGTCCAAACCGACAGATCAACCCTGCTAGAGATTCATGGCCACACACGTAGCCATGCTTAACTTGAATTACACATGAACGTGACTGTATGCGCTTTTCCCCCCCATCTCTGTGTTTGAAACATGTCCTGAAATAGAAATCACACACAGTACCTTCATGCGGACATCAAAGGCACATGCTCCGAGTAGTAGAACACTTTCCAGTTGTGTTTTCCATTGAAATCTCTGAGTGATGCACAGTGTTTAGGGGATCACCTGCTGATCACTCTACGCTAGTGTGAATTCTCTGACCCAGACGACACGCTACTGAATGTCCCTGCTGTGCTGATATGGCTCAGTGTCCACCGTGGCCTGTGGAGGGTCATTCCTGCTCTGGCACCAGTGCGGCTCAGTGCATGTTTTGGTGGTGTTGTCTTTTCCCCTCTGCGTGCTGCTGACTGTGCTCGTTTCCCTCTCTGGGGTCTCGGAGGGCTCCGCTCTGCAAATGTTTTCATATGCATTTTGGCTCCTGGTGTGCCACCAAACACAACACTACACGTGTACATGCTGCAGTAAACAGCAGGGCACCAGGGGAGGGCTTTTTTATCCAGCTGAATTTAAGAATGGCATATTATAGAGGTAAATATATGTGAGAAATTACTAAGTGGGATGGCATTTGCTAAAGTATGGAGAACTACGGCAACAAACAACCTTGGTATACAAAGAATCAACTTTTGTTCAAATAAAAAAAAATCTCCCCCAATTCACTTGACAGTGGCGCATTCAGAAACAGTGTTATTTTTGAAAGCGTATTTACAACTGGAGAGTGTGGTGAATGCTACAGGAATATGCCTGAAGGTATAGGACTAAAACAGGTTTTTGATATATTTTGCACATCTCTATCACTCTGTCAGAGCTATGAAATACAAACTTCTTGTCAGCCTTCTCCTTAAGCCTTCCCTTTAAGATTCCCCTGATGAATGACACTCATTCCAAAGGTACTGCTGTTTTAATTAGCATGCCTATGGCTATTATCTCATCAATCTGGTCTCTTCACCAAAAACCGCAATTAAACTCAAACGTGAGATTTAACATCCATTAACTCCAAGTGGCGCGCTATGCTTTGTGGTAATAGAACTATGCAACCCATCATCATCTCCACATCCTCTAGCAGTTTCCCCCAGGCTCCCAGAGCGAGGCCCTGATTATCTCTCCCCTCTCCCCTGTCATTCTTCAGCAGAGCAGGCAATGGACAAACATGCAGGAGGCCCCACAGTGATGCATGGGGCTCTCCTGCCGTCCCTGCTCAGCCTCGGGGTTCTACCTGAGGGGGACATGGGCAGGGCCTCCCCCTGGAGCTCTGCAGAGATGCTAGCCAAACACTATTGCAGTAGTCCGCGCATGGACTACTTAGGAAAGGGTGCAGGCCCAGGTAAGTTTTTAATTTGCGTTTCGTCGCACTGTAGGTGAGACATAGACTGACCGCTACGAAATGTATAACACATGTTCGCACACACGCTCCACATATATACACATACCGTGAAAGATGTTTTACCATGAACTGCCGCACTGATCATTTCTGTACACATCATTATTGAAACAACTGCAGTACCATGTTTTGATCCCCCAAGTTTAGAAACATTAAGTTTAAACAGTTTTCAAAAGGTAAAACCTTGGATATAATTGTTAAGTAATTACATGTATTAAAAGGATTAATACATAATAAGAAAGGTTTTATTGATTAAACTAAATATACTATTGTTTAAATAAATGAATGATTAATTATCGTATTTGTATAGTTTATATTATGGTAAAATATTCCGTTGTCTATTTTTGCACATTTTCAAATACAATTGCAAGTCATATCAGGGAAGAGCTGATATGACCCCAATACATTTTTTTCCAACTTGAAGACTGAATTGTGTTGTCCTGGAGCTTCAGACTACGGCACATAGAGTGTCCCTACAGGGTGAATGAAACTAGGAACTACTATGGCCTCATGGGTTGTGTTGCTCTCAGCTCCTCTCGTCTGTGGGGGAGTTCTTCCAGTGCTAACTCCCTCTTCTTTCTCCTTTCCACAGCAGCCCTCTCTCCATTCTCTGTGACTCGGAGGATCGGACACCCTTACCAGAACCGCACGCCCCCCAAGAGGAAAAAGCCCCGCACGTCCTTCAGCCGCGTCCAGATCTGCGAGCTGGAGAAGCGCTTCCACCGGCAGAAGTACCTGGCGTCCGCCGAACGAGCCACGCTGGCCAAGGCCCTCAAGATGACAGACGCTCAGGTCAAGACCTGGTTTCAGAACAGGAGAACTAAATGGAGGTATGGCACCTCGGGCCACTGCTGCTCACCATGGCGTTGTGTTTACAATTGAATGGGTTCCAATGCTGGGGACACTCCAACAAGCTATTTTGAAAAATAGAAATAAAAATAAAAATAATAAAAATAACAACAATAATAATAATAATAACAATAATAATAACAATAATAATAATAATAATAAATTTTCATATTACAAAAAATGCTAAAACAAGATTTAAATAAAATTGAACAGGCTGTTTGTTCATCATCTTTGGTTTCTAATTTTCCAGCAATGTACCCTGCAGTTTGGAATTTTAAAAAGACACATCCAATTATTTTTCTATTTCATTTGACTTCATTATGGACACAAATGAGGTACACCGTAAGTCAGACAAAAGTAAAAAAATATATAGATATATTTTTGTTGACATAAAATATAAACTGACCACTGACCAGATAAAGATATGCTGCAAACTCTTGTCACAATAATTGAGTACACAGTCCATGGAAGATGCGCAGCCCTTTCCATTGATCCAATTGGAGATGGACGTTTAAGGGAAAAGGACCCCAAACATTATTAACGTCTTGTTCATCCATTGGCCTTTCATGCAACATTCATCAGCTGTAGTTTAGCTGACATAAATATTAAGGACTCACTGTCATAAATGCTGTCAATCTGGCAGTCATTTGCTATCAATCATTTTAGTTCTCGGCAGATAAATGAGGCATCAGTCAAAAAAGCCTGCTCATTCATTTCCCCACAAAAGCAAGATTGTATGACACACTTAAAACGTACTGACAAAAACCAGACAACCGGTATGTTAAAAAAGCGAAGTATTACGAGGTAAGATGGAGACAGAGCACATCCAGTGGTAATGTCCAACTCCAGTTTTGATGTGATTTATAGTATTTTCCAAGAGCCTACGGATGGATATGGATAAAGGATGTATTTGTGTGTCAACCATACGGGTAACAAGCGCATGATCAAATGAGAAGGGGAACAATTGGATTATAGTGATGCAGTTAGCCATAACGTGTAGCTAATGGATGGAGGATGGCGTGTATGAAACATGATTTTAGGGTTACACCATGACTGCCTTTGACATGAAAGCTGTATTCACAGCACAGACTAATAAGGTGGTGTTCAGGTCAATCACAGTAAGGCTCAATCTCCGATCCTTTTTAGTGGAACATCAAACGGCATGATATTTTCATGAGGCTATTCAGAATATTAAATCTATAAGGTCACATACACTGACTTACTGACAGATAAATGTAAGATCATGATGTCCAGTTTTTGGTTCTTGGTTATTCTTGGATTCAATGGAATTGGCATTCTTGATTTGCGATGCCAGGTTTTCATAGGCCAATCTTATTGATGTTTAAAAGCAGTGCATTTTTACTATGCTGTAATCAAACCCCCTGCCTTGAATGGCAAATATGAAGGAGCCGTAGCAAAGCTTATGAAAATAGGATTTATCATCAAATACAAATGCTGCATGCTCCGTCGCTAATCCATTCATCATGTACCGGTACTCTAGGTGAAAACATGCCCAGTTTGTGGGGGGGGAAAGGTTGGGTAACATTTAAGTGCTCACTAAGAGCTAAGACAAATGTGTGTGTATGTGTGTGTGTGTGTGAATGCGTGTGTGTGAATGCATGTGTCTGAATGTGTGTGTGTGTGTGTGTGTGTTTGTGTGCATGTGTATCTGTGCATGTGTGTGTGTGTGTGTGAATGCGTGTGTGTGCATGTGTATCTGTGCATGTGTGTGTGTGAATGCGTGTGTGTGAATGCGTGTGTGTGAATGCGTGTGTCTGAATGTGTGTGTGTGTGTGTGTGTGTGTGTGTGTGTGTGTGTGTGTGTGTGTGTGTGTGTGTGTTTGTGTGCATGTGTATCTGTGCATGTGTGCTAATAGTAATTCCTGACTGTGTTTCTTTAACCTCTGAAGTACTAACTAAATGAATTCACTGATTGCCAGAACTAATAAGGACCAAGACTAAAATGTGGCCAATTTCCAAATGGACATGAAAAGATCAGTGATGAAGCGGAGTGTGCCGTAGCTCAGCAGTAACGTCCCGTTGGTGTGTTTGTGCCGGTCCCCTGCAGGAGACAGACGGCGGAGGAGCGCGAGGCCGAGAGGCAGCAGGCCAATCGTCTGATGATGCAGCTTCAGCAGGAGGCCTTTCAGAAGACCCTGAGTCAGCCGCTGCAGCCGGACCCCCTGTGTCTGCACAACTCCTCATTGTACGCGCTACAGAACTTACAGCCATGGGCTGAGGACAACAAGGTGACCTCCGTCACCTCAGTAGCGTCGGTAGTCTGAGCACAGGCGTGTGGGTGTGCGCGTGTGTGTGTGCGTGTGTGTGTGCGTGCATGTGTGTGTGTTTGTGGGAGAGAGAGAGAAGGGCTGTTTTATGGGAAAGGGAAGCAGTTTGTAAACAGGACACATTAGGGAGATCGGATGCCAACTGGAATAAAATAATTGAGGCTTCATTGGTTTACTCGCAAAAAATCATTTGATGAAACCAAGCCTCCAGCTATAGGTTAAGTGCTTATTATGAAGGACTGGGCTGGAGGCTTTTTGTATAATCTGGTTGTTCCTTACGTGTGTTGCCTTGTTTTCGCTGGGTCCAAGCGAACAGGCAGTACAGGATATTCAGTTTCCCACTGTTCTTCCTCAATGTAATGAACCAAACTTGAACTGGTTTGCAGAGCTACAAGGGATTGCGCCCAAGTCAAATCCTTGACTGAACGTTTTTTTATGATTGTTGTTTTTTGTTTGTTTGTTTGTTTTTTGACACAACTGTGTTCAAATACTTTAAATCTCACCGGATATACTTATAGCCTTAGCGTGAAATGACTGTTGACACAGTGACTTAAGCCAAAAGTAAACACTCCGTGACCGTGTTAAAATGTCAGTTAATTGGTCTTGATACTCCCACAGGATATGTCAAGTTTTTTTTTCATTCCTTACGCTACCTTTCCACTTTCCCCTCAGCTGACCGTCTAACAGAGGGTGGATCTACAGTTTGTCTTCACCACCTGTCAAAATGGATGGATGGATTCTTCCCCATCCAGAGCGTCCTGCTGACTGTCTACGTGCCGTGAGGCATCAACAAGACACTGACTCAGCCACTGACTCGTTTGTTCTTGTGTATTTTGCTTTGACTTTGTATAGAGAGAGTGAGAGAGAGAAGGGAAAAAAACAGACCTGAACATGATGCATGCTCCAGACGTTTCCGCTTGTGAACGGGAATCAAAGTTGATGAAGGTTGAAAGACCTTCTGAACTGCAGTCCACAAAACAGTTATGGTTTCTTTCTCCTGACTCTTGAGTCTACATAATATACATTTAAAGGTGTTTTATAATAATTAAACATACTTGTGATTTTTTGAAAAGCCATCATGCAGAAGTCTGTTTTGTCTGACTTTGTTTACCTATTATCATCTCAGATCATTGTCTCCACGACTTGTAGTTGTCAAGCTCAATGCGTGGTTGATGTATCGCCAACCAACATTTTAGGTTATTATTTCGGTGCTGCTTGCGAACCATATCCACCCAAACACTGTACGGGTGTAAACAAGATTTATCTGACCTCTGTGCTCCAAAAGGCTCTAGACTCGAGTCAAAACAGAATTTTCCTCTTTGGAGGCTTCGGAGCACAACTATCTGTGGATCTGGAGAGGGAGGAGCCAGAGGAGGCTTTAGACGTTAGCTTTCTCCGCAGCAAATGAGCCTTCACACCCCTACAAGCACTCAGCCACGCACAGTACACATGGCTGCCTCTCCCAGGAAGTCCCGAAGAAGTAAACTGATTACCTCTGCGCATGATCTGCAGCATACAGCATGGCGTTCTCACTGCTGACCAGTGACTCATCCCCGAGGAGCATCACACACACCAGAGCGGGCGCAGAGGCCCACGTCCAGCCACAAACACGTGCAAGCTCACACCACTGCCCCAACAATCGCCCACTACCATTACGCAGCTGAAATAAAGAATTTTCTATGGGTTACTCTTGTTGTATGTCTGTTTTGGGTCATTTCACATCGTTTTGTGTCAAAGTGTCTGAGGCCCTGCTAAATGTATGACCTGAATGAGCCAATGACATGATTTGTTTGTAACATTACTGCAGAAAATATGTACGTGAACACACAGTACATTCTTTTATAGTCCATCCATCAAATTGAATGTTAGACATCACAATCTCATCCTTTTGCAGGTTCAGATTTGAAAGAAGTGAGGGTTGCCAAAGTAGCATGTCTCCCTCTTGTCTTTCTCCTTTCTTGCTTTATGAGCATACAGTACCTTAGCCTTGAATATCAAGTTGACACATCTCTAGCTCTCTGTTTAATAGTTTTTGGTTTGAGCTGTATGAAAAAGGTATATTGAGCCACTGCTCTGCACTATCAAGGACTTCATACTTGGAGATAACATGTGTGAGTGAAGTTCTCAGACTCAACTTCAATATGGAGTTTGAATGCATAGTCTGCCTATTTCATGAAATGTCATGGCCTAAGAGAGAAGCCTGAGGGGAAGATACTGGGAGCCCATGAGCCGTATTCAGTCTCTTCTTTGGAACCTTTACATCAAGCTAGTTCTGCTCTGCTGTATAGCCTGTGATGTTCTAAAGTTGCCAATCGAGGTCAAGTTTAAACGAGCTCTCTTGCCACTCCCCCGCATTTACAGATAGGGTTTGTTTTGTCAGTTTCGATGGCGTCCCGCCTGGTTAAGATCCTGTCAGTGACAGGCTGTTGTCCAGGTGACACCCTCTCCACCCCCATTTCCTCTGCCAGCACGCCGACCTCTTTCATCCTCCTGTCTCCAACACCATGGCGACGTGACTAGGCTCATTCCGTCCCAAATTCCTCTCCTGCTTTGTTTTCAAAACCAAGCATTGTGGTTTTACTGCAGGTGGTTTATCATTTTTTTTTAAAAAATGTTTTAACCCTGGCTGGAAGCGGTTCCTTTTTTGCCATCTAGCAATGGGCCTTGTCCTTACCCAATAAAATGTCACCGCACAAGATGAACAACAACCTCTGATTCAAAGTATATCTGACTTCCCATCTCCTTATGTTTTCAGACAGGCTATCAAGGTGGTAGCCCAACATACAGCATTCCTTTTTTTCAATCTTACTCTAGTAGTAAACAAATGGATTAGGTCTACCATAGAATTCACACAAAAGGTGTAGTGTTATCCTGGCCTCAGAGAACACAAATATTCAACCTGCTTTTCAGACTAAATAACGTAAAGACGTATTACTGAACTTTCAGTGAATGTACAGGTCCATTTAAAAGCACTTGGAAAGGAAAGATGAACTAATGCATAATGCTGCTTGTCGACATGCAAACAACAACAACATAAACAAATTAAAACGTACAAAGATGTCATCATATACAGCTCTGGAAGAAATGATGAGACCACTACACATTTTTCTGACGTCATCCTACAGTTGGTGAGTGACATTTGAATGAGTTGACGGTCATATTCAAATTGCAGTGGTCTCTTAATTTCAATTTTGAATATGTCAATACGTCAACACATTCAAATGTCACTCAGCAACTGTAGGATGACATTGGAAAAATGTACAGTGGTCTCTTATTTTTTCCCCAAAGCCGTAGATTCTGAAATGGAAGGAAAACATAGAATGGATTTAAAATAACATCTGCACTACCATGGCCAACCAAATGATTGAAGGCTAGATCTGGGATGGCATACAGCTACTTGATATGAAGCAAACCTCCCATGATCAGACATGTAATCTAGTCATCTCTCATATACCAACATATAATGCTTTTATCCAGTAGCAGCAGCTTCCTATTTCTAGTCAACTCTATAATAATAATACATTATTATTATTATTAGTAGTAATAATAATAATAATAATGATAATAATGATAACAAGAATAATAATTTTAGGCTATTTATAAGACCTTTTCAAGTCACCCAAGGACACTGTACAATTAAAAGGTCTATAGACAAAGAAAATGAGCATTTAATGCACATAAGCAAGTCACTGAATTAACTGTCAAAGTTATAGAGAGAGGGAGTGAGCTTATTGGAATATGTGCAATATTCTTAAATGTGAAATGCGGAGTGAAGGACATAATTGTTTTAGGCCTATCTGAGAGCAGATTAACAATGGTCATACTTTAAGGCATTTCTGTCATTTCAATATACACACATTTCAAATGTTTCCTAAAAACACATTATTTTGCCTTGGTTGTGTGCATGAGCCTGCGTTTTCCCAAATAACAATGAAACCTGATACTGTGGCTAACATGCTACTTCTGGCCACCTCTCCCCACAAAAAAAAAAAAAAAAGAATGACTGAGTAAATAAAAATAACCTAAATATGTATATAAGGCTTACATTGACAATGTTATGATGATACGCCGACATCCTCTTCTGTAGGATATGTTGTTACAATTGCATTACAACATTTTGTTCATCCTTAGATTCTGTCTGTTTCTAAACATCTTTAGGAAATGTTGCAACATGTAGGCTGATTTGATTAATGATGTGGGCTGTTGAAACGTGATAGACCTATTTGGTTTCAGCTATGTTCTCAAATGTGGGACTTTTACAACATAATTGGGACAGCTGAGGTGAACTACTAGGGTGTATGAGATCAACTTTTAAAAAAAATATTGGCCTACATAAATGGATTTTGTTGTTATGTTCTATCACATATTTCTAACGCTAGTTCCTAAATGTTTCTTGTCTGGTATGCATGCATTGTGTTCCAGTAGGCCTAAGCATTAGCCACATAATTACACAAGTGTTCAAAAGATAGGCTAGTGTCATCTTTCCCTTATTAGTTGCCTCTTCACCATCTTTTGTAAACTGGTGCCCACAGCTTCATCATTGTTACCATGAGGGCAATGAAAATAAACCTCCGTTAGAGAGGGAAGACTACTTACTACAATATAATAGGCCTACTTAGGCCACTGTGAAATAAAGTAGCCTATAGCCTATACTGTTTTGATTGTGTAGGCTATGTGCCTGATAGGCAAACTGCATTTTTTTTATTGAATTTTGGATTTTGATATTTTGAATGTAATCATCATTTGTGCCCTGGTTCCTTGTATGGTAGCCTGCACTATGGCCCCTCCAATAGTTTACCTATTCCTAATACGGAGTAGGCTAATGTGCAAAATCTTCTGGATCATTGATGTGGCCTTTTGCCAGCATACACGAGAAACATGTAAGTTCACATAGGCTAGTAGGCCTATTCAAAAACACATCAAATTTAGGCTACATAGCCTGTTTGTGCGTTTTATATTCCCTGAATCTTCTGGTTGCGTTCTAGACAATGAGAAACACAGTAATGTGGTCATTAGGTTAGGCCTAAGTAACATTGCTATAAAACAACGAATCTTATGGCTGCCTTAGACTTTTTCACAGTGCGTTACGTTACAGTAGGCCTAATTGTTTCTTAGTATGATTGCTGACTCGCGCATTTTTGTGTTTACAGTTGGACCGACCCTCTGAAACTAAAATCCCCCAGGAAAAACGACAATAGGCTTAGTAACTTCTGCAATAGCGACACTTGGCGTTGAAAATAAGTAGTGAGGCTATCAGCGTCCAAATTTTCAAAATAACATTCAATTGGACAGAGTCAGCATTGGGGCGGGCGAAGTAGTGTGTGCCACATCCCATTCGCTACTCGAGCCATCAGTCAGACCCCGGAATTACAATTCAAGAGCGATAGTGGCGCAAAAATGGCTGAAGATAGTATTCCCGACCTTAGCCGACCCCAGATGTATTTATTTGGTGAGGTTAATAAACACTCTCTCTCATTCCCATTTCAAATGAATGTGCAAGCAGTATTTTAATTTACCTGAATAGTAATTTGACTGAATATTTGGCAGCAGATACTGAGTTAGCGGGTATGGACGACAGATTTGCTGTGGGTTAGATGTGCAAAGTTAGCCATTGCTAGCTGAATAGCCCATTATTCTCTAGATGCCTAGCTTGCCCAAGCTAAAACTTAAATTCAGGCAAACGATGCATGCTTTCGTAATGAAATATGTATAGTTGCATTACGATATTCACCAGCCATCTTAAATGAACGAATTAGCTAGATAATCTGTTTGCCTGTCATATTACTGCAAACGTAACATGCAGTGGTGTACAACAATAGCAACGTTTCAGTACCCAGTGGTACCAATGGTAGTTTGACATTTTGCTTGCTTTTGATGTTGGTTCTGCAGATATGAGCCGAAAGGGCATATGGCTTTGATTGTGAATTGGCTAATTAACACTTCTACCTGCTACCCAACGCTTGACCATGCTATAGGCAGAGATGACTGTCAAGCAGGTGGTAAACAAACTAAAGCTACATCAAAGTTGTTAGTCAGGGAATTCATAATCGCTGCATACTTTTTTGTCGGACAGGTTGTTCACTCAAGGCAGATAAGAAAGAACACAAAGTCGAAGTGGATGACGATGAAGCTGAACACCAGCTGTCACTGAAAGCGGTAAGACAAGCAGCTCCTTCCTACCTGGTATTCATGGTGTTCATTAGGTCCCTCTCCCTAGGTCTATTAATCAAGCACCATGCAGTCTGCATTCACAATCTAGGTGCTTTATTGTATACACCTGTGGAAAGGTGATCATGAAACCCATGAATTGAGGGCAAAAATGGGAAATCTGAGGCTTTGGAAAGTAGGCTACTCCCACTTAACACAGCTGATTTATTCCTTTATTAGCAGAGCTACCTGACTGTTAAAGTAAATGGTTATAAAAAATATGTGGTAGGCCTTTCGCTTTCTGAAACCAGAGTTTTCTAGCTCTGCTTGGAGGCACACTGATCTGGCATGCATTGCATCCATCAAGGAACATGTGCATGAAGTTAAAGAGCAAAGAAAACAAACAACTGCATATTTTAAATATGGACTAGAGCAAGGTTTTTGTAGCTTCTCAACAGCATATATTTTGTTTGTATTTAATGTAGAGAAAGCAGAGATGTAAAAGTCTAGCTTCAGAAAGTAAAAATCATGCTACGTGGCCCCAGCCGTGGCGCGACTGGCTGGGGCACCT
The DNA here is from genome assembly GCF_963854185.1 of Sardina pilchardus. Classification (NCBI taxonomy): domain Eukaryota; kingdom Metazoa; phylum Chordata; class Actinopteri; order Clupeiformes; family Clupeidae; genus Sardina; species Sardina pilchardus. The sequence goes on along the minus strand of NC_085004.1, from coordinate 32,791,493 downwards.
GCACCGCACGCCGGCGACCCGGGTTCGATTCCCGCCCCGTGGTCCTTTCCGGATCCCACCCCAACGCTCTCTCCCACTCACTTCCTGTCTCTCTCTACTGTCCTATCATTAAAGGCATAAAAGCCCAAAAAATATACAAAAAAATAAAATCCTGCCACGTACTGTTTTTTCCTGTGCACTTAACACAGGTGATTTCACTAATGACCTGGCTTAGTAGCTGTGCTAATTAGAATCAGCTGATTAAGTGACTGGTTGGAACAAAAATGTGGCAGGACTTTTACTCTCTTGAAGCTGGACTTTTGCACCTCTGAGAGAAAGTAGTTCTTATCATAACTGAAAACTGCTGTGGAATTCTAGGTGATAACATTGAGAATGTTGAGTAGTTTCCCCTAGCCTGGATAGCGCCACCACTTCTCAATGAATCAAATCGTGCGCAAGGCAGCATGGGAACACCCAGACTAAGGCTTAGTTCACACTGGCAGTCGAAATCCGATTTTTTGCTTATCTGGATTGTATCTAGCTTGAATTTTGGGTAGTCTGAACGGCACAAAACCGCATGAAATGCGATTTTTCCAATGCTGATTCGCACCACATACGGAGGTGGTTTCAATATCACTTACTATCGGATATGACTCAATCTGAACAGTCAAACCACTTGAATAGGATTTCACCGTGCCCTTTTCGTCATTTGCACTGCGACAAACAATTGCAACGTAATTCTGAGTGACGGAAGTGATTGATTGATTGATTGATTCAGCGCGTGCGCCAGGGCTACCAGCAAAACAAAAAGCAACGTCAGACTCAAGTCATAATTTTTGTTGAGGGTGACGAGGTATTTGCGCCGCGGCTACGCATAATAAGTTGGAAAATATAAAAAATAAATCCACTTTCATCCATGACGACTTGGTTGTGTACAACTCTACCTAATGAATACAGGTGTGTGTAATTTATATCGGATCTGAGCATTGTACGCCAAGATCGGATGTGATCGGATGTGATCACTTGCAATATGCAATGAGAACAGTCAGTCAGAAAGATCAGGTTCTGATCGGATATGCAAGACATCCGATTTCGACTGCCAGTGTGAACTAAGCCTAAGGCTGCGTTCAGACTGCCAGCCAAAATCCGATTTTTAGCCCATTCCGATTTGAATCGGATGTCACTTTTGTAGTCTGAACAGTGACAGGTCACATGAAATCCAATTTTCCAAAATCACATCCAGGAGGTAGTTTCATATCGCATTCGTATCGGATATGGACAGATGCGTCTCAGTCTGAACAGCTCCCAACACTCAGATCGGATTTGACTGTCCGTGACGTGACTTTACGTGCGTGACCGCCCACCTATTTCGAGTTGTGGAGCAACGTTACGGCTATGTCATTTGACCATGTTATATTTAACGTGACTTATCAATACTCAATGCTAAATATAGCATTATACAGTCTCTGCTCTGTTTCAGGGAAGTTGCAAGAATCCACATTGTTCTATTAAAGGGATAATCCGGAGTGAAATGCACTTTAGATCAATTTTTCGGACTATTGGGAGTACATACGTTGAGTTGACACCAAAATCATGTCATTCGGATGTATTTTGAGAAAGTTCGAGTTCACCGTTTTTAGCCAAAACTCGTTAGCCTGGAAGTGACCGGGGCAGGTCCTTTCGCCACTACAAAACGCTATTTTTATACCTCTTCTACTGTTCCAAACAACACTACACTTACGTGGTAGTGAGTAGAGGGTCCCTAAAGCCAAACCGAAGTATCCCCACGTCTTTATGTGGTCGGATAGAGAGTCCAGAATGAATTTAATCGAGTCAGTACCTTTCTGGAAATGTTAGTAAGTGTTGTTGAAGCGTTGCGCTGCTGCCGCCGCGACATTTCCGGAAGGTACTGACTCGATTAAATTCATTCTGGACTCTCTATCCGACCACATAAAGACGTGGGGATACTTCGGTTTGGCTTTAGGGACCCTCTACTCACTACCACGTAAGTGTAGTGTTGTTTGGAACAGTAGAAGAGGTATAAAAATAGCGTTTTGTAGTGGCGAAAGGACCTGCCCCGGTCACTTCCAGGCTAACGAGTTTTGGCTAAAAACGGTGAACTCGAACTTTCTCAAAATACATCCGAATGACATGATTTTGGTGTCAACTCAACGTATGTACTCCCAATAGTCCGAAAAATTGATCTAAAGTGCATTTCACTCCGGATTATCCCTTTAAGTAATTAAACAGCCTTCCAACAGTTTGAAGCAGAGCTTGCCACTGATTAGTTTCGGTTTCTGTCGCGCAAATACGCACATGTATGCATGCATTCAATGAACACTCACCTAGTTGTATTGTTCTATGTTTAATCACAGCAAATTAGCAAGTGTTTCCTCCTGATGGCAGAAATGTTTGTTTTCGTTGCTACAGCAACCTGTCAGATCTGTTACTAATGTGACCCAGTCTGAACAGAGCCATATCCGATTTGGACACTTGCTAAAGGCAGTGTGAACAGTCCGCAGTAAAAATCGGATATGAGAAGGAATCAGATTTGAATCAGATTCGTCTGCAGTCTGAACACGGCCTAAGTTTCCCCCAGTGTTCTCATGCTTTGCATGTTGTTATGGTGGGTCCAGAATCTTTGGGTGCCTCTCATTCATCTTTTTATCTAACCTCCCTTCCTTTCTCGGTCCTTATTCCCGCTGATCTAGATAAAGAATGATGGGGTGGCAACTTACAATGGGATAGTCTATCCAGTGTTCTTTATAGATCAGTGGGAACGAGTTGGAGGACCGAGGAATGAAGGAAGGGAGGATAGATGAATGAGAGGTACCCTTTACGTTTAAGGAAAACAGCACATGTTAAAGGGATATTCCGCCATTTTTGGAAATAAGCTAATTTTCCCCTTCCCCTCGAGCAATACAATTGATATTTACCTTTTTCCAGTTTATCCAGCCATTCTGTGAGTCTGGCAATACAACTTTTAGCTTCAGCCTAGCCTAGATGAAATGGATTAGACCAGTAGCATCTCGCCTGCTAGCATCATGTTTAAAAGTGACTAAGATTTCTGGTAATTTTCCCATTTAAAACGTGTCTCTTCTCAAGTTAGAAAGTGCAATAGACCTCTGAAGTTCGCCTACAAAAAGGATCCAAAGCTGCCATCTTTGCCCATATTAGGAGATCCTGGAGTTAATTGAAGCTAACTGCCTATGGCAAGTTGCATGGTAAGTTAGCTCTGGGGTAGCAAAGATCAAAGTGTGCCGTCTTCACCTACCGAAGATCACAGTATCCACTAGACGGCAGTGGACAAAACTGTGAAGTGAAAAACGTCTGCATTTCCAATGTCATCATCCCCGCGCGAGTTTAACAGGTGCGATAATTGAAAATCCCCATGTTATTTTCCCATAGAAAAAATCTCAAGATACCGGATCTCCTTATTTCGGCAAAGATGGTGGCTTTTTTGTAGGCGAACTTCAGAGGTCTATAAGACCAACTGAAAATGAAACCTGCCATTTTTCTAGGCTGATTTGACATGGAACTGCACTCTCATCTGGTGTAATAATCAAGGCAACTTGCAAACTACTGGCACTACTACTGCTTGTTGTCTATGGGGACTATTTTCAGATGCTGTGTGGTATCACTGCGCCCATGGTACGTTTGCAAGTTGCCTTGATTATTACGCAAGATGAGAGTGTAGTTCCATGCCAAATCAGCCTAGAAAAACGGCAGGTTTCATTTTCAGTTGGTCTTATTGCACTTTCTAACTTGAGAAGAGACAAGTTTTAGATGGGAAAATTACCGGAAATCTTGGTCACTTCTGAACATGATGCTAGCAGGCGAGGTGCTTCTGGTCTAATCCGTTTCACTGATCTAGGCTAGGCTGAAGCTAAAAGTTGTATCGCCAGACTCACAGAATGGCTGGATGAACGGGAAAAAGGTAAATATCAATTGTTTTTTCGAGGGGAGGTGGAAAATGAGCTTATTTCCAAAAATGGCGGAATATCCCTTTAAGTTGAAAGTCTACTACCACACAGCCATTCTCTGAACAGCCCTCTGCTGATGCCTGTTTCCAGGTGTGTCTGGGTGCAGAGGCAGAAGATAAGTTTCACACCGTGGAGATTGAAGGGATGACGTATGAAGGGAAGTCCACAAAGTTCCCCCTCGTGGTTCTCAAACCATCTGTGTTACCGTCGGTGAGTTTCTGCACAATCCACTATGCTGTATGTTCCATGTCAAGAGCATAGCAACCTAATCCCCCTCTGTTGCCCTTTATTCAGGATCTTGAACTAGCCTTTTATGTTTTGATGTATAGCTTGTGAAAAAGAAGCTTTCTCTGAAGCTTTATGTCATTGTAGTCATTGAATGGGAGAGGTCTCCAATCCCCTTCCCGTTTTTTAACATGTTATTGATATTGGCAGAAGCGTTGTGCATCAGTAGCCATGTTTACATGGACAGTCATTCTGATTAAACTAACTGGAATCTTTGATCTGAATAGCCGTTGCTGCTTTACTTTTCCTTGAGAAGCTACAGCAGGCCGTATACATGGCTGTTCAATCGGAATAAGAACGGAATATACCTTTCATTCTGATTCCGATTAAAATTGTAATCAGATTGGCAGTTTGAATTCAGATCAATAGCCACGTTAACATGGACAGTTTTTTTTTTTTTTGTCATTCCGATGAAACTTACCATTGAAAATGTTGTGCCGTTTGTTAACATGGGGTACGTTCTATTCCGATCAGGTGCTTTCAAATGCTTTAGAATCTTTGATCGGAATAGCTGTTGTTGCCTACTTTTCATTGGGAAGATATAGCAGTCAATCCGAATGACCGTACATGGCTGTTCATTGACTTCATTCAGAATAGGAACGGACTACACCACCTCTTTCATTCCGATTAGAATTCTGATCGGATAAGGAATTTTCATTCCGATTGAGGTGTTTATATGGCGATTTTCATTCCGATTGAACTGTTATTCGGTTTCTAATTGGAATAGAAGTGTCCATCTAAACGTGGCTAATGTGTTATTCTGATTGAGCCATTATTGTGATTCTAATCCTATTAAACGTGTCCGTAGACCCACCTAGTGTTGTTTATTATGGGGTTGTGTCGGGCTGTTTTGTTGAGACTGTTCTGTTTCTGCACAAACACACCTGAAAATTTCAGATGTGTCAGTGATGAGAAAATGGTTTATTTTAGTCACATGCAAAACACCCATCTCTTATCAGCTGGTGCCCATTCTTTTGTACTTTTGCCTACCAGTGTTTCTTTTCTTACCCAGCTGTGAAAAGAAACACAATGCCTCACGCTTGCCTTGACCTGACAGATTATTCCCAATGTGAGAAAAGAAAAGAGAAACGCTCTGGGGCTCGGCTGGAGATACACAAACACTCGGAGATTGACACCTGCATGTAATCAATCGCAGTTTACAACAGTCGGCAAGTTCGCACTGTTCAGCCGTAATTGTGACAGGTGTACAGCTGTCAATTAAAAGCATTCTGAGGTCGAGTGGCGTGCCATAGGCCTGCAGCTGTTGTTATTTGGTTGCCATTGCAACGTCACGCCAACAACGCCTCTCTGTGTGGAATGTTCATTGAGAATCTGAGGCTGCACCTTCAAGCACATCGGCGTTACACAATCAGCCGCGTACGTGAGAAAAGATGTTTTGATTAAGTGCTCCGTCTGCTAAGGTCAGAACTGAAAAAAAGCAGAGATGGATTCACAGTTAAAAAATTATATTAATAGACTGCGTTGTTTCCCCTGAACAAGGTGGAGGCTTTGGCATACCTTTCAGTAAGTCATGCACCGACTGGTTATCTTTGCTTAGAACGTGTTGAGGGATGAAGATGTTTAGAAATTCATGACGCAGACCTATCATTCGTGAGATGTCTATTGCAGTACTGCCCTAACGCAGACAGGGTGTACGTTAAGGGGAAAATCGTCACCACAAATCTTATTGTTGGCACAGGGGAGGTGTTTTTGTGAGATTATTATACCTGCTAATCACCTATGTCTCACCTCTTCCCAATCTACAGGTGAGTTTGGGGGGGTTTGAGGTCACCCTTCCAGTGTGCTTCCGGCTGCAGTCAGGTAGCGGCCCAGTCTACATCAGTGGCCAGCATTTTGTCAGTGAGTATTGCGTCCCTGTCTATGGCTGTTCATAAATTGTTGTGCATATCGAATATCCCCATTGTGTTCCCACCAGATCGAAGACATAATGTTGAAAACATGGAACTTAAGTTTCTGTTTATTTCAAGCCTTATGCACATCATAATAGACAAAGAGCAAAACAAACAGTACAAAAGGCTGAGTAATGTATGCTCACACAGAGATGCACACGCACACACACACACACACACGCACACACACACACACACACACACACACACACACAGGGAGGGGCCGTGGCGCTGTACCACACACGGGTCCAAGCTGTGACGGGCACTTGGGCTCAGTTCTGATCCGGGTCATTTCCTGATCCCTCCCCATCCCTCCCTCCTACTCACTTCCTGTCTGTCTCTTCACCCTCCTGCAAAAGATGTAAACATACTGAACACGTGCAGTACATGTGTTAGTGGGCACCTTGTGTTCACATGGTATCTTTGACCTTCTTGTGCACTAGCAGTCTGATCTGTGTGTCCAACTGCCTTCAGGTGTAAAAGACTCGGATGACGAAGAGGAGGAGAACAACACGTCGCCAGTGAAGAGGCCCTCCAATATGTTGTCAGGAAAAGCTCCTCCGAAGGTACGCTTGATCTGAGAACACGAATGGAGCTTTACTATACTGCTGACCTGCTCCATCTGGACATTCCATTCCTTCATCTAGCCGACACTTTTGTCCACTGTGCCCTGGAGCATCTCGGGGGGGAAGTGCGTTGTTCAAGGGCACAGCCGTGGAAGCCGGGTATTGAGCCCACAACTTTTCAGGCCACTGCATGCTAGGCCACCTCCTTAACCACTATGCTAGAACTGCCTAAGCTCTGTAAAACTGGCCTTGCCATTGTTAACTGTAACAGTCACCCTTGTAGTGCGATCACTGCAACAGATGATTTTATGGTATAAGGAATGGGTTGCATCACTGATGTTGAAGCTTCACTGCTCACACTTGCATTTGACTCATGTGGGTATGCTGCTGTGAAGTCACCTCTGTGTCAACTCCAGCATCAGACAGCCGACTTGTTAGTCTTGCTCCCACGTCATTGCCAAATGTTTTCATGCAACTGTATTTTATGTGTTTTTGTACTGTATTACATTGACATGCGGTTGTTGAACTGTTAGGGCAGTCATTTCTAGGGGTGAGAACTGACACTAAGGTGATTACTTGTATACGACTATTAGAACTTTTTGGCAGCAATCATTTTTATTGCGATTATTGTACATTGTGAGTCAGTTCAGTCATAAGAGAATAGCATACTCCTCAATTCATCTCATTTGAATCTTCTCATTTAATTCTCTGGAAAAAGCAATCACTTAGTTCAACCTATGTATTCATTAACCATGGCGTGTTTGGAATACTGTACTTTGTATGCTGCGAATCTCTAAAGCCATCTTTGCACAGTGAATTTGTTCTCAACTGTCTTTAACAAATCAGGCTTTGATAAGAAAACAACAAGGTCTTGCGCCATCTTGTGGAAGCAATTTGTCAGAAGACGTTTTATTCGAATAGATGTATGTATTTATGTAAAATTAATATCATAGCATTTTTAAAATGTTGACTTCTTTACCCTAGATGTGACATAACCTTGAAGTCGGGATACGTCCTAGAAGGCTTAGCTTTCTGAGGGTATAATTGTGTCTGTGTGTGTGTCTGTGTGTGTGTGCGTGTGTGCGTGCGTGTGTGTGTACTTCTCTCTGCCCATAATAGAAGAAACTGAAAGTTGATTCTGATGAAGACGAAGACAGTGAGGATGACAGTGAGGATGAGGATGAGTAAGATTGCAAGCTAATTCTTTTATACCTCTTTGCATGTAAAGCCTAACAAATGGTAGTTTTTAGGTAGTAGTAGTTAGGCTAATGGTCTTGCTAAGGTGCCATTTTAATTTGTACTTAGATTTAGATTAAGACCTGGTAGAGAAGCACTGCATTTAGATTTAGATTTAGATTTGAACCTGGTCAAGTAGCACTGCATTTAGATTTAGATTTAGATTTAGAGCTGGTAAAGTAGCACTACATTTAGATTTGGATTTAGATTTAGAGCTGGTAAAATAGCACTGCATTTAGATTTGGATTTGAGCCTGGTAGAGCAGCACTGCATTTAGATTTAGAGCTGGTATGAATGAGGGCTGGTGGGGGAGTTTTGCCAGAACACTTGAAAATGCTTGTTGCTTTGCCTTTACAGCGAAGATGATGATGATGATGATGAAGAAGATGAGAAGCCAGTCATCAAGGCGAGTTCAATCAAATCACCTAAGAAGGTAAGGGTGAACATTCCACAGTCCTCACTCCATTTTAGTCCAAAAGAAGGCACTCAGCCCTACTGATGTGTGTGTCATTTACAGAATAAGGTTTATCTTCCAGTTAAGAAAAGAAAAGAAAAACTAACTTCTCACATTGACTCTGTGCTGTGATATTTTCACTCATTTTTGGAACACATGGATTTATCCACTAACAATCTGGACATGTATGACAAAGCAGTAGTTTTTAGCATAGTTCGTTTCAGCTGGCCATTAGGTGAGCCAGTTGAGAAGCTATTGGCTCCTGTGGATATATTGTACTCTACACCTTCTGGGGTGCAGTGTGTGGTAGTGACCATTAGGGGTCAGTGTGTGTCTGAGAGGTTGGACCTTTGCAAATGACAAAGGAGAGGTTGTGTGTTGCACTGAGATGGGAAATCCCAGGTAAGTGTGGCATGTGTAGGCCCCAGGTAACCTGCCAGCACTTAATTGCCAGCCAGTTATTCATTGAAATGAGTGCTTAGGGTTGAGGACAGAGGTGTCAGACTGTACCAGGAGCTAATGGTTCCTTACTGTTGCACAATACTGTACACAAGTAACTTGCATTTTAATATCTTTTGGTACAAATGGGAGAAAATGTTTTACAACAGGTCAGTTTGTTAGAGTTGCTCACTATGCATACACCTGCATTTATTCACCTATACAGACAAACTGTGTGCTTTGTGGCTTAGCCAATGCCTGCACATTGCTGTTTGTCTTTATATCTTTTCATCTATTGTGCTTTCAACACATCACCTGTCATCAGTCAGACCAGTGTAGGCTGACATTTTTTTTAAATACTAAACTGATTAGTTTATAGCATGAAGGTGCGTCCCATCAGGGCATAAGAACGGTGTGTTGTGGACCTCATGCTTTTCCACCCCTGTTCTGTTCCCCTGGTGTTCTGAAGGAGCCGTTCTACCGCCACCCCTCTCCGGTTCTCATCAAGTCCCCTAGTGCACCTGGCCTCTGTGCTTAAAGAGCATGTTTATACATCCAAGGTGTGTGTGTGTGTGTGTGTGTGTGTGTGTGTGTGCACGTGCGTGCGTGCATCCAGACATGGTCATTGTGTGTGTGTCTGTGTGTGTGTGTGTGTGTGTGTGTGTGTGTGTGTGTGTGTGTGTGTGTGTGTGTGTGTGTGTGTGTGTGTGTGTGTAGCCGTGCCAGGCAAAGATCAAAGCTGGCTAGACGTGCATACCTGCTTTGTGAGCAGCCATTCTTAGCCTGGGGGGGAGATGACAGCTGAGGTTTTCTGTCACACACTGATTTACTCTGTTCATTCTTTCTCTCTCTCTCTCTCTCTCTCTCTCTCCTCCAGCTCTCTCCTCTATCTTTTTTGTTGTGCCCTCCACAACCTCTCGGAGTCTTCTGTGCTCCATGTGTTTTCCTTTTTTTGTGTCCCAACTCCTTCCTCCCCCTTCAGCGCTCACCCTGTTCTGACCTCTCTGCACTCCTCGTGTGCTCCCTCTCTCTCTGTCTTCTCTCTCTCTCTCTCTCTCTCTCTCTTTTCTCTCGCTCTCTTTTCTCTCTCCCCCTCATTCTCCTCTCTCTTTGCTCTCTCTCTCCCTCATTTTCTCTCTCCCCTCTCTTCTATGTCTTTCTCTCTTCTCTCATTCTCTTCTCTTTCTCTCTTTTCTCTCTCTCAATCTCTCCCTTGCTTTCTCTCTCTCTTTTCTCTCTTCTCCTTTGTTTCTACCTCTCTACTTTCTCTCCCCTCCCATATCTCTCTCTCTCCCCATCTCATTTCTACCCATCTCCTCTCTCCCTCCTTCGCTCTCTCTGTCTCTCTCTCTGTCTCTTTCCCTCTCTCTCTGTTTCTCTCTCTCTTTTTTTCCTAATCCCTTTCCTATGCCATTGAGATGAACAGGTTAACACTGACAGCCCACATCAATCGCTCGAGGCCATAACTAGACAGACTACAGCACATACAAATTACTGCACACTTTTATCACCCGTTTCTGACAGTTTGAGCAAAAAGATAATAAAAACGTATTGCATTTCAAAGGCGAGGCATTGTCCAATGTTAAAGCCCTTAGTTTGACAGCGCCGTTCCTGTGTTGAGGGCCCAAACATTTTTGATATTGTGACAGGAGGACTGCTCAAGACGAGTTGAAGGAGTCTTTTGTTTTCTAGAAACATCCTAATGTTTTCAGGGTCACACACACTACTTATATCTCTAATGTCTCACTCTCCTTCTTCTCCCCCCTTTCCTCTCTTTCTCTCTCTTTCCCTCCTTTTTTCCCCTCTGTTTCTCTCCACCTACTTTCTCTACTGCTCTCTCTCTTTTTCTACTGCTCTCTCTCTTTTTCTATCTCCCTCCTTTCTGTTCCTCTCTCTCTCTCCCCCTTTTCTCTCTCCCTCCGCTCCGCTCTGCTCTCAGAGTAAGGCACTACCAGAGAGGAGTCCTAAGAGCGCGCTCAAACAGAACGGGCCTGCAGGGAAAGCCCAGGCGTCTAAGGTAGGCTAGCACAGACAGGAAATGTCCCCATCTCTGGCTAAACTGAGCTACTAATGACGCTCATCAAAACCACAACAAACCCCACTGAGCGCAACATGGCAGTGCGCCGTCTGTTCCCAGCTTTCTAGAGGAAAGGTTCCCTCTTCATATGAAATAGCCCTTACTGCAGAGGACGTAGAAATGGGACTAAGCACATGCTCATGTAAGGGCATGCTGTATAAGCACTGGTACATCACAAGCCATAGCATCAGTGAGTAGCACACAGCTAGATATACAACAAGGTTGTGTATTAAGTATTCCATTGCAGAATACAACACATTATAGTTGGGAGATCTAATTGAGTTGGTTATAGCAGAGAGGGTTAAAGCGGAGCGAGAACGAGAGGTGCAAACGTTCAAACATTTCCACGTTCTGTTTTCGCAAAGGGGAGGGGGGCGAAATCTGCCTTTAAGCAGACCTAGAAATTGACGTTACATTCGAACTGAACTGCTTGCCAATCTGACAGAGATCGATATCCCACTATGACGACTTTGCGACACACCTCTTTAAGCAGACAGGAACTGTTCGAATTTTGCTTCCATAGAGATGCATTATGTTGCTCTATCTTGTCAGTAATGAAGGATCTTTGGTTATAGTTCTAATCCTGATCAATATGGAGTCACTTGTGAAGTATATAATGTCTATGTTGTTTGGGGTATTTGAGACTTTTTGCTACTTTTTATGAACATTGGATGATCAATGTCAAAATGTGGCCAGACAAGGCAATGGTGAGAAAGTAGATACTAAATAAATTGGATAACTGAAACCGTAAAGGAGGAGACTGGGGCTGCACAATTAAATCATTTTTTAATCGAAATTACAAGTTGAACTAATGCAATGGGCTAATGACAAAGGCTGCAATCTTGCAGCTTGCAACTCTGTCCCAGTGGTTAAGTTAGTGGCATCTATGTTTCGGGGGTGCATGTCATCCTTCTTGTGTGACAGACTTTGAAACTCCCCTAACAGGAGTGCTGTGCTCCTCATGCACTAGGCATGCTCACCAATCAGAAGTGACCCAACTTCAAGTGAAATCTGGAATATTGAACTGCAGCAAATAGTAAATCAAATCGCAATCATAAGATCTGTCTGCAAAATGGCAATTTCCCCCAAATGCTGCAGCCCTAGTGGAAACATGAGGTGCACATCCACGCAGAGCACCCACCCAGGCCTGTAGCGCTCCTGCCAGCCGTCTGGTCTGACATGGCAGCGCTTCCTTTCAAACACTTGGCTGTGGCAGTGCGCCCACATCCTTCATTTATCGGGTCATTTACTGTGGCGGCCTCCAAGCGAGCTTCTTTACAGACTATTTTCTCACTCTGTGCCAGCTGCAAGTTTAAAGCGAAAAATGGCTCCTTTGGCATTGTTTTTTGTTCCAGGGAAGCACAGATTTTGGCAAATGATTCATTTAATGTGTTGGCCTCTTGTTTTCCACATCAGGCATATTTCAGTGCATTAATTGAAATAGTTCTTTATTTTATTTCTTTATTATTTTATTTATACGATTAAACGATTAAATTGGGACTGATCCGTAATTCCGCCGGGATTCCAAAGGCATTTATGTATTTAGCTTAGTGGTGTAATGGCATGGTATGGCCACTTGGTGGCGATCTGAATAGTTTAGGTTCAAATGTATGACAACCTAGGAAGAACAATGCAGGCGGAGGTCTGCGCTCTCTAAGTGCTTTTCTAGTTTTCTGTATGTTTTCTGTTCTCAATATCTTGTACAAGAGACACCATAGTGAAATCTAAACATCTAACATCTAGTGCTGTCAGGTGACGTGAATAACTTGGCAGTCATGTGTCTGTCCGTCATCGTATCAAGTCTGCCCAGATGATTTGATTGGTGCGAACAGCTGTGGTTCTGTCTTGTCAATAGAGGGACTTCACACTGAATTTCCCGAACTCTGATTTTGTGGGTGGGGTAAAGTCTTTGTAGGTAGAACGGTATATTAATTTCGGTTGAGTCATTGAATTTGTGTTTTCTCAGCCAGACATAACAAGGGGAATTTTGGTATGTGCTTTGATGACTAACACACATGACATTTCTTTGATCCAAGTCCAACACATCAGTTCATATTCTTAAACATTTAAACTGCTGGCAATAAATTGTTATTGCGAAAGATGCCATGTTGAATTGATGAAAACTCATCACATTTCAAGCATCCAACATTTTATCATTGCCCTGTACTTCACAATTGTCTGCATATACAGACCTTGTAAACATGCCTGAAAGCAAGATGCATAGCATATTTGGGAATGTATTCATGAAGACTGCAGTGCAAAGGCCAACAGAGAGGCTAGCGATGATGCCTTATGTCATTGTCCTGAGGAAGATGATTGGTCAGTTTAAGAAGTGAGTGGTCAGTGTTTTGCTGTCACACTGCGCAGAGATCGTCTGTCAGACACTGGAAACCAAGAAATGATAACGTGCCTCCATCAAAACCATATACAAGAGAGAGCACGCATTACCTAGATGAGTGACCGGGCTCACGTTAAAGCTGACACACCCCACCCCTCCTCTGAGTATCACGCTGCTGTCATGTGCATCCATACACTACTGCACTGTTCAGAAAGCATTTCTTTGCATCTGTACACAGTGGTGCTTAAAAAGGGTGAATCTCTTAGAAATGCTGATGTAAATAGATGTATGCAGATAATGTGCCCTAAGAAAAGCTAAGTATCAAAAATGTCAAGTTAGCTATTCCTCAATGAATGAAATAAACCAATATTAGATTACCAAAATGTAATTTGGTGGACTTTCAGTACTTTTGTGGTCAGAATCGTCCTTTTGAACCATCCAATCTTCCCTCGCCAAGGAAGACAGACAGTCTTCTACAAAAACATTTGGCCCAATGCAGGATCCATATTTCTGTCAATGGTAGCAGGATGTCTTGGTCCTGAGGCAGAGAAACCGCTCAAAGCCATCATATTATTCTAGTCTTATTTTATTGGTAGGGTGGGGAGCTTTTGTTGGAAGGGTTCTTATTGTTTTCACCTAAATCAATGCTTCTCAATTAAATGAAATTATTCTTTTTTTGAACCCATCCATCAAACAAAGCCGTAAATTCTCTGATTCGTCTAGTTGGTCTAAAACTTTAAAGACAAAGCAATGTCCTCAGAGAGAAATGACTGTCTTAATACAGAGGAATATGTGTACCTATTGATACATATACTTAACAATCTGTGTCCAGTTTTCAAATACAGGATTGATGGACTGGTGAATTGCTACAGAGTCATCACACTGATAATAACCATGCATTTACATTTAGGCAGTTCTGCAGTAAGTGTGCAGTAAAACGTCAGGACATCTGTCTCTGAAGTGAACATCAGTGAAGGAAAGGTCTTTCAGAAAAATAACATGAAACACATAATGCAGTCTACTCAACACATTATGTTAAAGGGAAACTATACAGGTTTGGCGATTTCATCGCCGGTTTCGCTTTCGCTTTTCGTTTTCGCTCTTTTTATGGCTGCAGATTTCTCTGCAGAGCTTCCCATACAGCTTTAGCGTGTATATTTGACAAAACTCCTTAATCAGTCAATGTGCCTTTTCATGAGCATGATTGCGAGGCTGGAGACTTTCTGTTAGGAAGTGCCATCCTGGAGGTACAAAACCTGCATGCGTGGTTTTTCCGCTCAGAGGCGCTAGGGGGAAGCGAGACAGCCGTCATTCAACCCGGTATAAGTCAAATAACCATTCCAATGACTGCGAAGCTGATTAGTTAAGGCAACTTAAGCTAAAAAAACGTGCATAGTTCATCTTTAAAGCCTGGATTTAAATCAAACAGAAATTGGTTGGCATAACATTACTTCTCTCTCTCTCTCTCTCTCTCTCTCTCTCTCTCTCTCTCTCTCTCTCTCTCTCTCTCTCTCTCTCTTCTTTCTCTCTCTCATGCTCACACACACACACACACACACACACACTCACACACAGAGCACAGAGCACAGACCTGCACACCTACCTGCTTCAGGTGGAATGTGTAAACAGCATACACACCCCACCTCTTGGTGCACAAATGACAATTCACTTGACCCAGTGATGCAAGGCCGTGTTAGTGTGTTATTAGACACAGGAGCACTTGTCGTGAGGAGAACTATTTACCTAATGTGTGTGAAGAAGCCTGGGGCTGTGTGTGTGTGTGTGTGTGTGTGTGTGTGTGTGTGTGTGTGTGTGTGTGTGTGTGTGTGTGTGTGTGTGTGTGTGTGTGTGTGTGTGTGTGTGTGTGTGTGTGTGTGTGTGTGTGTGTGTGTGTGTGTGTGTGTGTGTGTGTGTGTGTGTGTGTATGAGAGAGAGAGAGAGAGAGAGAGAGAGAGAGAGAGAGAGAGCCACTGTGCTTGTGTGTGTGCACACGAGCAGGGCTAATTCCCTAATTACTGCATTTAGACTTAACAGTAGTGGTTAAAAAGCAAAAAAAAGAAGTTAGGTGTGTGAAATGGGATTATGTTCCTTTCAGTCACACACACACACACACACACACACACACATGCAGAGACAGAGAGAGAAGCTCAATCCCCCCTCAGTGACATGATGGTGAAAGACTCTTTCCTAAACTTCTCAGCATCCCCCCCACCCCAGGCCTCCCCCTAAAGCCCCCTAAAGCCCTCACCTCTTGGCCCTGCCCCCTCCCATTTGCCCCGGCCCCTCCTCAGCTTCCTGCTGCCACCTCGCCCCGTGACCCTCCAGTGTGTTTGATGTGTGTGAAGCCCCCAGGACGGAGGAAGCGGCCTCATGTTCAGGTGGCTGATGATTATGGGATGTCAGATGCAGTCCTCCTCTATCTCTCCCTCGCTCTCTTTCTCCCTCTCTTTTTCACCCTTTTTCTCTCTCTTTCTCTCTCTCTCTCTATCTCTCTTTCACTCTTTCCCTTCACTTGCTCTCTTTCCCTCTCTTTACCTCTCTCCTTCTCTCTCTCCTTCTCTCTCTCCCTCTCTTTTTCACTCACTCCCTCTCTTTCGTTCACTGGTGCACAGCTGATAAGTGGTGGAAGGATACCTCACTGCATCTCACCTGCCCCCCCCCCCCCCCATCTACAAATTAGAGGCCTATATGTCTGCCAGAAGTGGACTATAAACTGTACTGCAAAAGGAAAAGCGTCTGAGATGACTGACGACGTGTGGCTGTAAAGTTGTTAGCCTCCCAGGCCCAGAGGTCACCTTGCCACGCATAAATCGCTGCCTCTGTCATGTGATTGACACCTCTACTTCAACATGAAAGCAGAGGGATTTCAAATGAATTGTCTGATCTTGGAATGAAAATCTGGCCTTTGTTTGTTTGTTTGTTGGGGTGGGGTGAGGTGGGGTGGGGGGCTAGAGTGTTGATAGGCGAAGGACAACTACAGGACAACTCGCACAAAACAAAACAGCAGGAAGAGTCGCTCATGTCACAGAGGGCAAGTGGAAGTGGCATGGCCGAGGGTGTGTGAAAGGAGCGTATCGGAGCCGGCCGATTCCATCAAATGATGGCGTGCAAGTGATTAAGTCCTGTGTCCTGTGGCATCTGTAATCAGTGTCTGGTGCAGATTAAAAAGCTCGCTGTGCTGTGCGCTGTCTGTTTATCAGCTGTCTCGGGCCCACAGCTGTCCTCCGCTCCACAAAGACGCCCACTAATAATAAATACACAGGACAGCGCTCGCTGGCGCACCGCCAACAGCATGTGTGCTCTCTTAGCCTGAGAGGTGTGTGTGTGTGTGTGTGGGTGTGTGTGTGTGTGCGTGCGTGCGTGTGTGTGTGTGTGTGTGTGTGTGTGTGTGTGTGTGCATGCATGCATGCGTGTGTGTGTGTATGTGTGTGTATGTGTGTGTCCTTTAATTTGATACCTTTTGATGTCTGAGATGAACGCCAATTTCTTTAGAGGAAGGAGAGAGAGAGAGGGAGAGAGAGAGAGAGGGATTATTGCATTCTCTCAGAAAGGACTAAATGGAAGAGGTCTATGCCAGCCCCTCTCCTTTTTTCCCTCTTTTTTTGTGTGTCAGTTGTTTTGTGTTTTTATGGTGACTTGAAGCATCTATTTAGTGCATTTTTTCCCCTTTCTTTTCTGCACAGCGCACTTCTTTGTGACTCGAGCCATTTGCCCTAATGCTCTTTACCAAACATTTCCTTTTTGCTACTTAAATAGAACCAAAATCCGCTGTAATTGTGAGGCGGCTGGGCTCTCGTGAGATCGGTCAATAGAGCCGCCCCGGCAGTGTACGGTCCACCAGAACACACTCCCAAGCACAGGTGCGAAAAAGGACATCTGTTGTCTTGTAGGAGGATTAAGCAGCAAAGGGCACACACACTGGAGCCATTACGCCCCATTCTGCCCATGTGTTGCATGTTAGCCTAGTCAAATGTTAGGGTCTCCCATTCTTCTCAACGACCTGCCAAAACCCCACTGTCGCTCCCCACGTTCTCTTCCTGTCACCGTCCGTCTGTCTGTCTGTCTGACTTTCTGTCTGTCTCTCTTTCCATGTGTCCCTCCCTGTATCTCTGTTCCCCCTCTGTCTCTCTTCCTCTCTGTCCTTCTCTCCCTCTCTCTCTCTCTCTCTCTCTCTCTCTCTCTCTCTCTCTCTCTCTCTCTCTCTCTCTCTCTCTCTCTGTTAACAACATGGCTCAGTCATCAATGAAACCCTGCAATCACAATGGATTCCAGGCTGGTGTGCGTGTAGGGACAGGCCACTGCTTGTGGAACGCATAGCGCTGGTGCCGGCACAAGGCTTGTGTGTGTTTGCGTTTACGTGTGTGTGTGTGTGTGTGTGTGTGTGTGTGTGTGTGTCTGTGTGTGTGACGTGTGTTGTTGATTTTGTTTTTGTTTTTGTTGTTGACACACCTGTGGCCACCATGGCCAGTGAGGCAGCGTGCTCTCTTGTGCCGCCTCGCTCTCCCAGAGCACAGCCCCACTCCCAGCTGGCCTGGCTCTCCCACCACTCACACGCTTATTCACTTCTTCACTTCTGGACTTGTAGCCAAGTCAAGTGGATTCTCCAGTGATCTCCAAGTCTCTATGGGCTTGATGAAGTCTGCAGACTGACTATATGTGTTTTTTTCATTGGCCACAGCCTTCAAGTTCTTGAAGTGCATTGATCCCCCTTACATAATCTTGTCCACTATGTATTAATAATGCCACCCAGTTTTGGTGTTAAACTCTTGAATCCCCCCCCCCCCCCCCCCCCCATTATCACCTGGCAAACCCGTCCTGGTTCCTCTCCCGTCCTCTCCCTACTGCTCAGTGCAGTGAGGAGTTTGGGCTTGCCCTCTCCTGCGCAGGAGCCTCAAAAGCACCTTTTGCAGCCCACCACATTGGCTCCACATGGTACCAAAGGTGGCGTCATTTGGGGCAAGAACCTACCTTTCTGTTCTCCATCTCTCTTGGTCACATTAGGAAAACTGGCCCACACACACACACACACACACACACACACACACACACACACTTACATACGTGTATACATACAAGAAACTGTCCCTCTTGCCTGCAGGCTGAATAGGTCATCTGTTTGCTGCTCCCATCCTGGTCCACACTCACATGCTGATGACTCACACACACACACACACACACACACCTCCATACGTATATACATACAATAAACTGCAGTAAAGGATGGTGCACACACACTCTCACACACGCACACACACCTCCATACGTATATGCACACAATAGACTACAGTAAATGACTGTGCTCGTGTGCAAGGTATTAGAGGAGAGTTACGATGCTTTTGGCTGCCTTTGATGCCCACACACACACGCAGTAACACAGTAAACTGTGTGTGTGTAAAATATACGAGAGGTGGATTACAATGCTTTGGCTGTCATTGGTGCCTACACATAGACCTCCACACACACACACACACACACACACACACACACACACACACACACACACACACACACACACACACACACACACACACACACACACACACACACACACCTCCATCCATCCATTGACCCTGTTGTGATGAGTACCGATGCTTTGGCTGTGCTTGGTGCAGGCAGGGGGAGGAGGCAAAGACAAGACGGGGCCCAGCACATCCTCTAAGGGCCTCAGTGTGGCCCACGTCAAGAGCAAGCTGACCACTGCCGTCAAAGAGGTGAGTGAGCTCTATATGTGTCCTGGATCTCCAGTGTCCAGTGTCTGCACTTGTGCACGCCCTTGTAGTGGCGCTTTATGAATAAATAGCCACGTTTACATGGACAATTTTAGTCCGTTTAGACACGGAAAAACTGCTCAATTGGAATAAACAATTTCATATGAACACCTCAATTGGAACTAGAAAATGTAATTCCATGGAAGGAATTACCATTGCATGTAAATGCAAAAAGGTTGTTGACTGTGTAAAACATTGTATTAGGCCTAATAGTTAAAAAGACAACTAGGCTACACAGAAGAATAGATAAATAACAATAACCCAATTACAATTCCACTGAAATTACTTGGAAAGTCACATTTAAAAAGTGATTTATGAAAATGCATCAACATTGTGGATATAGGCTATTAGGCTATGGAAAATAACTCTTCATTTAGGCCAATTAGAATTTAAAAGACTGAAATGAAGTTGCCAACTTCAGACGAGTTGCAAGAGCTGACAATTTAGTAGCCTACAGTGAAACGACTTGTAGGATAGCATATAGCCATATCTACACTACTACAATGCAGGTTAAAAGTAGGACATAGGCTATAGACTTAGACACCATTGGAATACGGAATACAATCTCAAACAACGCCAATCAACGATGATGCAGCAACAGGTAGGATATCTAGCAAATGTATCGTTAGCTTACAGTAGGATATTTTATGTAGGCTGGAGCAAGTTTGGTTGTCGTCAGCTATACAGTGTTTACGTTGACGTTAGGTTAGATTGTCATAGCTGTTGATAACGTTACCGAGAGCAAACCGGTTAGGCTACTGTAACGATATAAACAAATCAAGTAAGGAGTAGGCTAGCCTAACAGGAGACAAGACGATAACGTCCTGGTTTACAGCAGCTGCAGCTGTTACAGCTTAATGAGTAGACGTAATGTAACATTCACGTTTAGCCTGGTTCAGCGCAGCGGCGGTGGCATGGCTTTGGATCAGAGATCCTTGATTACTGACAGCTGCGCACTGACGTAACAATTAATCTTTGCCGCCAAAGCTCTCAATGTAAACTCTATGGGAATTTTAATTTCTTTTATCGTAAATATCTCAAAAAGTATAAAGTTCACACATTTGAAAAATACATAGAACAAATCTCCGTTTCGAGACCTTTGTAGGAGTGCTTGAATGACGTCAAACGGTTCAGTGGTTCTAGAGCCTTTGATCGTTGATTTTGGTCGGAAGACAATAATAATTATAAGAAGAAGAACAGTGATAACAGTACATTGCATTGACATGCAATGTAATAAAAATGCCTGATCCGGTTGATGACACAGCCATGTGTACCTTCAGTCGCATTGCCTGCTGTATAGTGTCACGGGTAAATAGGTAACAACGCGTATTCTGATCAAAGACTCCAAGTCGCTTGAGAGCACCTGATGGGAATAGAATGTACCCCATGTCAACAGGCAGCGGTGGGTGTAGGTGTGGCAGGCGTGCCAAGGCCAACCTGGGCCCTCCTGATTTACGGGCGCTAAGTGTCTTGTGCCGCTCTAATGAGGGCACTGGTGCTATGCGTATGTGTACGGTACCGGCGCTCTGCCAAGGGTCACAATAGTTGAATCAGAATGACAAAAGACTTGTCCATGTAAACGTGGCTAATGAAGGAAAAACCCTTATACTGCATTGGTACTGTTCCCCTCACAAAACCCACACTTTAACCTACTGTGCTTCTCACAGTGTTTTCATTCAGTTACACACATGTTTATGTATTTATATAAATGTAGCTATATACATTGTGGAGCACATGTATTTGATACCATGCTAAAACAGGAATATAAAATCATCATTTGACAATTGATCTTAATGCCTTAATTCAAAAAATGACCACCAAGGACACCAATTTTCTTTGTGATTGAAGAATGTATCGTAAATAAATAAATGTTTTCCTTAAATGCTAAGGGAAGGAAGTACTTCATCCCCTATGTAACCCTATGGGAATTTAACACATAGGGTTAACATAGGGGCT
>NC_085004.1:32653003-32765503 GCF_963854185.1 Sardina pilchardus | reverse complement strand
CTTGTAACGGACACAATCGATTCACAGAAAATCTGAGTTTTGAAATTTGTCATGGCAAAGGGACAGTGAAATGATATATGCTTGTCTTTATGTTGTTGCTTTTTTGTCATTTGTTTTGACTTCTTAAAACTCTGTTAAAAATCAGTTAACATGAAATGAGTTCAGCTCAGATTTGGTCAGATGTTGTTGATGTTTGATGCCCAACAGTAGGTTTATAGAATAGAATATGATCATGCCAGGGTAGACTTTTCCTCCTGCAATGGTTAAATGTGACTTAGATGTACCTGCTGAAGTTGAAGCCCCTCCAGCCCTGCTGGAAATATCTAAGCAATCACAGTGTCCATTCTCTCTGGCCATCCTAAAGGGGGAGGATTGGGTATGATTGGGTGTCTTGTTAATGCTTGGCTTGTTCCGCAAACATTTTTTTTTCTAAAAATGTTTTTTAATTTCAGCATACATAAATAAAATGTAATGATTCTGATTGGCATTTCTTCTTTCTGAAAGTGTGTGTGAATTGACGCGTTTGTCACAAAGGTTCTTTTCATTAGGGGGGAAAAAGGCCATTTGGCAGCACATGCGTCTCTTAGAGAGCAGTCATATGCTGAACACATCACTCAGACTCCCAACAGTAACCCCATTCACCATTTTGATGGATCCTTATAGCATCGTAGATTACTTCCTTAATGTGCTTTGATTGCTATAACAGGTAGATGGCTAAACATGTGCTCTCTCTTTTTTGACTTTAGCATTTGTAGCGTGCGTTTGACCTTAAGACACATTGCATAACCAATGGCTGCGAAACTGGTGTCTGGCCTCTGTAATAACATGATCTGTCATCTCAGTGTTTACATTAACGTGGGTGGAAACAATTTGTAGATTTTGAGTCTGGAGAACCAATTGACAGTGATTGCCTCACCCCAACTCGTGTTCACAAGGCTCGCTAATAATCAAGCAAATGTTCTAGCAAGGAGGAACAAGCAGTCTTGCATTTTTTGTTGTTCTTATTTTAAAAGAAAAACAAAGGTTATATTGACTAATTATTGTTGTTGTTTTTCCCAGTGTGGACAGTAGGCGATGCGTGAGCGGTGGGCATGGTGTCCCTCACCACATGGTGGCGATAATGAATAACACTTTCTGATGGGAGAAAGGGCAGAGTCCCACTCGTGGTGCAGAGCAGCCCATTAATTAAGCACTACCTGGAATCAGGTCCCACCTCACCCCACCTCACCCCTCCCTCCAGCCCGTCTCCTAGGCAGCGCTGCCCATCACATCACGTCTGGTAACCAGGAAGTGCTGGCAGGCCGCAGGAGGCTGGAGGCAGAGTGACGCAGCCGTGCGCGTTTGGTGGCTGGGGCTCGGAGGCAGTGTGGAAATCCCCCGCGCTCCGCTGGTGAGGAGAATTCCAGGCTGGGGCTAGACTCCCGTCGCTCCAGGGCCAGAAGGGAGGGAGAGGGAGAGGGAGAGGTGGGGGATGAAGGGAAGGGGAGGGAGGGAGGGAGGGGGAGGGAGGGGACCTGTCGACTTGGAAGCATTTAGCCTTGAATGCCAGCCCAGACAATGAAAGTTAATGGTAAATGTCCTCTTGTGCGTAAGCTCTGCTGATCAAATGACCAGTGCTTAGACTGCTTTATTGTTGAATTGTTTGATCACTAACAGCTCTTGTGCTGACAGGCTGTGTGTTTAGTGTGCGTGTGTGTGTGTGTAGTTGGTGACTGGTAGGAAATGTTCCAGGACATGTTCCTGCCTCCTCAGCATTGTTCTGGTGTCATCTCAGCACTCGGGGATGTGGACAGGTGTTTACCTGTGCGTGAAGGTGAAGACGCTGGCTCCTGCCCTCCACTTCCCCTTCCTCCCGCTGGAGCTGCCTCTGGAGCGCTGGAGCCTGGTGCCTGCGGAGAGCGGTGGCGTGCGGCGAGGTGCGGAGCGTGCCTGCTGCCCGCTGCCCGCTGCGCTGACCAGGGCAATGTGCGCAATGTGAGCTATGCGAGTCGGTCGGGACGAGGACACGCGGACTCCCGAAACACGGAAATCAGCGGCGCCTGGAGAGGTCTTCAGCGCATTGGACACAGTGCCTCTCTCACACAGACACAGGCACAGGCACCCCTCTGGCCGCCCCCGCCCCTGTGGGAGAGGTGCGCTCTGACTTGGGCCCCTATCTAGCTCTCCTCCACCAGCAAGGGCTGGACTGGGGCGGGCGGGCGGGCGGGCGGGCTGTGGGGGTGAAAGCTGCTTGCGGTTTCAGTGAACAAAGGCGCTTTGGAGTACCTATGACCGCAGCGTAAGGAGTGTTGACCACAATCACCTGCCCGAGGTGGTGAAAACAGGTGTGGAAGTGGTGGTGAACCACACCAAGGGGAGACCTCAGAGCTGTCCTCGCTGAGTAGTGCCACTGTGTGTGCAGAGAGCCTGTTGCTTTGAATGGTGGAGGCAGAGGCAGGGATTGGAAAGCCATCACCACTTTTTGGGTTTGAACGCGACTTGAACCCCCCTTGTCTTTTTTTCCCCTCAGTGAGACGGCTCTTTGTCCCTACGTGGATTCCAATGCAATAGTTTCAGAATGATTAGCATACTACTCTCATACTTCAGGCATTCCTTTTTTCCATTCCCAGGGTAGGGATTATGCAATCTTTTCCCTCTCAGCTCCCACTCGCTGCTACCTGGAGGACAAGAGCAAGAGGGAAAGAAAGAAAGAAAAGAAAGAAAGAGAGGGGTGAGCAATCTGGCTCTAGTAGCAGAAGGAACAATTAAGCAGCTAGCGGTGGCCAAGCTCTACACCGTTCCAGGCCCATCTCTCCGTGGCTGCTGACGTGCATGAGAACAGATGGGCCATGCCAGGCCGCCACGGAGAGAGCACCAGTGCGCTGGAGTTTGGCTGAGCTGCAGGAGCAATTATGAAACATGGTGATCGGCCTGTCTCGCAAAACATTGTTAGAGCCCAAAATCCAGATGCGCCACAAAAATGCCTTTTGTCTGTTTTATGTCTCGCTGGAGCGGCCAGATGAGCTCTTTGCTCTCATATCGAACCCCGATGGTCTTGTAAAAGGCTCAGTCATGACTCAGTGCTTCCATGTTCCCTGCAGGGGTTTTTTGGTGAGCGGGGGCATGGCCTGTGACAGGGCCGTTCTCCCAGTGCCAGGCCAGTAAAAAATGGCTGTTTAATATTACACTGTCATTGTGATCATTCTTTTAGTCGCTCTCAGAGTCTACGAGCTCGCCGAGCCAAGCTTTGGGTGCGGTGTGAGCGCAGTTGGCCTCGCTGTCCTCAGTAAGTTTTGCACCGTGTGACATTTTAATATCTGCTCTCTTTGGTTGGCCCATGCGTTTGCTTATTGTCAGTTGACAAGTCGTTTGAGGAGTACGGTGTGTCTTGGCCTGCCTCTCTTCGCGCTCCATGTTGTTTGTTGTGAAACCTTTTGAGAGGGGAGAGTCTTCAAAAGTGACACGTTACCACATCACCTAGATACTAGCTAGATAAAAAAAGAGGGGAAAAATGAAGGAAATATTTGAAGCATTTGTGGAAAGCTTTCAAAATGGAACTGGAACAATACAGTCGCCCGAGGGGGGAAGAAGTGATCATGCTGGTATGTTTATATTAGCCCAGGAGGAAGCCATCATTGTCATTGTCAGGCTTGTTTTCCCTCCCCATGCAGAGCACTACACGTTTGACATCCAGACCTCTCAAAGCTGTATCCTTTCTCCTCATTTCAGATGGTTCACAAGTACATTCATTGCAAACGTCTGCATTTCAACGGCTCGTCCAAGCCACTGTCATCACGTGGACGGCGCTGTAGGAAACCACATGAAGCGTGTTGTAGTGAGGGGAAGTGGCACAAGACAAGCGTGGCGTGCCGCGTGGTGAGACCCGCCTGGCGTGGCTCTCGCCGTGCCACTGCGGTTGGATAAACAGGGCGCGTTGATGCAGCACTAGACCAGAGGTGATTAAAAAACGAGAGGAGGTGCGCTGTCCTCGACATGCGCCGACACGCGAGCGAGCGCATTACATCCGCGGCTGGCTATGGCAGAGATGTGTGCTGCATTCCTCGACCCACTAGAAACCCAGGGCTGCTTCACCAAAGCGCCGTGCACACACACGCAGGGAACAGTCCCGCTCTGCAGCTCTACAGCACCCGTCCAAGCCAGCGCTGGTTGTCTACGGCCTTGGCCCTAGGACCACTGTGTCCACTGTCAGACATGGACAATTAACGTATAGGCCCCTTAAAGTGACCACACATGTACACCATTGCTTCATTTGTGCTTCCTGAAAGCTAAATGTGTCTCTTTCTGAGCTTCCTGTAATATCCTGTGGCATGACTCACTGGGTTTAAATGGCATCTCCTCCCAGCTATGCACAGTTTAATGCAGGCCTGTCTTAGTCTGCTCTCGCATAATGCTTTTGCTGAATAACATTAGAGTGTTTACATGAAAATACAAGCTGCCTGATCACGGTGAGGTTTTGTCAGAGCACTAACAACATGACACATTCTCCTCCCCTAATGACTTGTAATTGTGAGGGAAGAAAAAGCTGGAGATCCTTCATTTGCCTCGGAAAGATCCCCTGTAGTTTCCCCCCTTCCGAATCTCCAGCCATCCTAGCATCACCCCAGGCCTGCGGCTTAAACAGGCATTTGACTAAACGGCCTTTCATGATGCAGTGAGTTAAAACAGGGGCAATTTGTCACTCCCTTACATCTCTCTACGAGCAGGAGAGGGAGGGGAAAAAAGAGAGGGAAAAGAGTTTGTATTAGCCTGTGATTGCAGCCCTTGAGGTTTGGAGCAATGTTGCACTTCAAATGCTGTCTGGAAGAGGCTTGGGAGTGGGGCACCTGTGGAGAGATGAGAACTTTTGCTCGATCTCTCGTCGGCAGGAGTACGTCTGCAGCGCAGGCTCTTATCAAGATGTATGTAGCCCATTTGGGGCTAAATGGTCTGTGACAGGCCATATGATTTGTGGCCTTTCTGTGCCCATGCGATTACCTCTGTCTATCGTCTCAACAGCGTTCAGCTGTTTAAAGCAGGGTGCGCAGGCACGTTCACAAGAAATTGTAGACTTTACAATAACAAAGAGGATATAGTGTATGTCAGGTAAATACATTTGAAAAAGACTCCACACTCTTTAAAGGAGATGGCAGAGAACTCTCCTGACCCGCCCAGCAGGCTTTTGAACCCCATTTAACAGCATGCTGTTGCTGTTAAGAACACTTTGGGCTTGGAGATAAGCAATACAAATGAGCCTGCATAGTGCCCTCCCTCCCCCTATGGCATATTTTAAAGGCGCAGAAAAGTGACATTGATCACCGACAGCAGGCTGATTTTCTTTTCTCTGACGATGCATATGCTACATGCAATGTTATATAAGTTTGGTCACTATTTGGAAAACCATTCTTTGTTTGTTTTGATGAGTGCCACACACAGGGGAGTCGACAACTTGCACATTTGACCATAGACTCCACAATGCAAATCCCTGCACATTTGACCATAGACTCCACAATGAAACTTTGAAGTAGGTTCCAAGCACTTTGCAGAAACTGCATGCATCTTTAGCAATCTAGTTTAAGTGATGGCACCAATCTCAAGTCTTTGTAGAACCCTAAATCCTACATCTGGAACCCGCTCCTCCACCCTCCCAAATAACATCTGCTGCATAAAGGCCAGACAGGTAGTTAGAGACTTGATTGGTCATGGATGGATTTTTTTTCTTCCTCTTTCGCCCCTTACCCACCCCCCCCCCCCCCCCCCCCCCACCCCCCCCGCAGCCCCCAACACATACACACACACACACCCCTCACCCTGCTGAAAAAGCCCGGAGGCCAGTATTTCACTGATTACAGAGTCCACATTTGAATGGCCGTTTGTGTATTGTCAGAACAAAGGGGGTGCGGCGGTGGCGGTGGCTCTGTAGACGTGTTAGAGAGGAGGAATGGACCGGCCGGCCGCTGGCCTCCAGTGCCACTGCAGGTAGGGGCTGCTCACTCCGCTGTGCCGCGCCATGCTGCTACACACACACACACACACACACACACACACACACACACACACACACACACACACACACATACCACTTTGCTCTGCTCTGCTCTACTTGTGGCTTCTTGTACTCCCAACACACACACACACGGAGCACCATCTGTCCAGGAGAGGTCCAGAGAAGAGCACTGAGGGACAATGAGAACTTTTTGGACAGAACGCACCAGAACCCTGTGTGTGTGTGTGTGTGTGTGCGCGCATGAGAGAGAGAGAGAGAGAGAGAAAAAGAGTGATTGTGTGTGTGATTGAGTCCATGCACGTGTGTGTATGTGCTGCATGCATGCAAGATAGAGAAAGAGTGATTGGGTGTGATTATGTCCATGCGTCTGTGTCTGTGTCTGTGTGTGTGTGTGTGTGTGTGTACATACACCTGTTCTGCCCAAATGTCAGCATGCAATTGTGTGTTTTGTATTTCTGTGCAGTGAGAAAGCGAGAGCATATTTTGGATATTTAACAACGAACATAAAATCCCACAACAATAAGTCAGTCCTCTTGAAATGGGACATGATAAGCTTGATGATGATAGTGTGTCTGGTGTCTGTGTAACGTATTTAAATATAGAGAATTCTGATTGTAATCATTGTCATCATCACACAATTCAACGAAGTGAAGTGAAGTTAAAGACGTTTCCGCATGATGCTTTTCCGATGACTTGTTAAATTGTTCTGGACATGTTTTGCACTTGCTTCACACTTGCTGAGAAGGAAAACAAAACAATGACATCATTGGCTGGGTGACCTCGGCACCTCTCCCGCCCATGTTTGAGTCACGCTGTTTCCCAAAGTCTCGGTCCCTGTGTATCTCAACACTGACGCAGGGCAGAGCCAAATTTAAGCCAGGTGATTAGCCGGAGCTACAGACCCACATACTCCATACAGCTCGGCTCTGTATGGCCCAATTATAGTCCCTTTTCCCCTCCTATAGTGCTGTTTTACTTATGCGCTCTCTCTCTCTGTGTGTGTGTGTGTGTGTTTGAGTATGTGTATGTGTGTGTGTGTGTGTGTATGAATGCCTGCGTGCGTGCGTGCGTTTTTGTATATGTGCATGTGTGTCGTGTATGTTTTAAGAGTGTCTTTTGGTGTAATAGTGCGGCAGCTGGATATTTAACATCTATTAACCCCTTGTCCTTAGACAATTCTCTAAATGAATCATTAAGACGAGAAGAGCTAAGTGAGCCATGGAAATGCATGCAGTCATGAGAATTAAGACATATGTTAGCAACTAGCCGCCAAGGATCCTTAGAGAGTGTTCATGCTCTCAGACAGCTTTAGGACGGCAGTGCAACCGTTAGGGGAGATGTCATCATTAACGTCAGCCTATGAGGTGGGCTAAAGGGATCTGTAAATGCTTTCTGTATGTAAGCGGCGGTTTGTGCTGGAATGACGGCTTAATTATCTGCTGCACCTCCACCACACACACACACACACACACACACACACATGCACTCACCTATATTACTAAACATGTCAGGCCTCATTTAACTGCAAACAGTGTTTATTTGTGTGTGTGTGTGTGTGTGTGTGTGTGTGTGTGTGTGTTTGGGGTGGGGGTAGTGGTTGCTGTAAATGATTCCATGAGGAGAATGTGTGATGGGCGACAGATGAGCGCTCGTGTCGCTCCTCAGTGCCCTCCGTGCCCTCCAGGGGCATCAAGGCCGCGCCACACTCGCGTCCCTCCGCGCTCTCTCCCGCTCACCCACCTCTCACACCACTCTGCCATGACCCTGCCGTGACCCCCCACATGCGCTCCTACACACACACACACACACACTCAACCACTTACTCACTCACTGGCTCACACACATACACACAGTGTGTTGCCTGTGTGCTCTCCGGTGACTGGGGAGAGTTTGCTATAGTGGGTAGGTTGGTGTATTTGTCTGCAGGTGTGTGGTGTGTTAGTTTGCTGGTGGGTAGCCTGGTGTTAGTTTGCTGGAGTGTAGAGTTGTGTGTTAGTTTGGTGGAGGGTAGGGTGGCGTGTTAGTTTGCTGGAGTGTAGAGTTGTGTGTTAGTTTGGTGGAGGGTAGGGTGGCGTGTTAGTTTGCTGGAGTGTAGAGTTGTGTGTTAGTTTGGTGGAGGGTAGGGTGGTGTGTTAGTTTGCTGGAGTGTAGAGTTGTGTGTTAGTTTGGTGGAGGGTAGGGTGGCGTGTTAGTTTGCTGGAGTGTAGAGTTGTGTGTTAGTTTGGTGGAGGGTAGGGTGGTGTGTTAGTTTGCTGGTGTGTATAGTTGGGTGTTAGTTTACTGGTGTGTATAGTTGGGTGTTAGTTTGGTAGTGTGTTTGTTTGCTGGTGTTTAGGGTGGTGTGTTAGTTTGCTGGTGTTTAGGATGGTGTGTATAGTTGGGTGTTTGTTTGGTAGTGTGTTAGTTTGCTGGTGTTTAGGGTGGTGTGTTAGTTTGCTGGTGTTTAGGATGGTGTGTATAGTTGGGTGTTTGTTTGGTAGTGTGTTAGTTTGCTGGTGTTTAGGGTGGTGTGTTAGTTTGCTGGTGTTTAGGGTGGTGTGTATAGTTGGGTGTTTGTTTGGTAGTGTGTTAGTTTGCTGGTGTTTAGGGTGGTGTGTTAGTTTGCTGGTGTTTAGGGTGGTGTGTATAGTTGGGTGTTAGCTTTTGCTTAACTTGCTTTCAATGGGGTGGGTCTGAATTTCTTTTTCCTTTGTGGATGGAGGGGGATGTATGAAGTGTGCCCCCAGCAGCCTCCACACACACACACACACACACACACACACACACACTCACACACACACACACACACACACACACACACACACACACACACACACACACACACACACACACACACACACACACACAGCCCTGGCTCCAACTGGACACACATGGTCTGATGGGAACTTTCTCCTAGGCCACAAAACTCACCTACAGCACTGAATGAGATGCAGATACCCCCCATTCTGTCTCTCTCTCTCTTTCTCACACACACACACACACACACTCACTCCACTCTCACGCCTCTCTCTTACCCCCCCTCCATCCGTTCTGTGGATGTGTTTGTGTCAGAGATGAAAGTGTCTGTGGGCCGGGAGGAGAGAAAAGGGTGGAGTTGATGAGGGATGCTGGGGACGGAGATGGGGGGTGGTGGGGGTGGATTCTGACACTAATGTAGGATACTGGGCTTTACTTATAGAACTGCAAAGTTCTTTTGTCAGGTTTAAAAGGTCTCGTAAGCCTTTGAACAACTGTGTGTGACCGCCCCTGGAAGCAGGGTTTCCTCCCCCCCCCCCCCCCCCTCACACACACACACACACACCCCTGCCCCTCCCCAACTCCCCTCATTGAACTTCACAGATGCGATTCCCTCCACATTCCTGATAATCAATAATCCACAAACCCTTCCAAACCAAGAGAGTAAACTTTAACTGGAGAAAAATGTGTGTTGTCCTGCTGTTCAACAGACAATCTTAACAGATGATTTAACAAAATGTTCCCTTTCTGAGGATATTGCTGAAAGCTGTTGAAACCTTGTGGATTTAACAATGTTAACAATGTTATTCTGTTATTCTTTTCGGTTGTGATGTAAACCGAAGACAGAATTTCCTTTATTTGCAAGTAAATGGTTTATTCGCCCAACACTTAATTCAATGGTTAATTTAGAACAAAGTCAAATGTTTCTGTCAACAGTGTTTTATAGAAATAAATTCCTGGATTTATTTCCATGTCAATAATTACCATAATCCCAGTCTACATAATACAGGGACTCAATAGTTGCTGATGTTTATTTAGGCTAGGATTTATGTATTTATAATAAACCCATACTTAATCTCGGTAGATGTTTTTAATTAACCAACGTGTTATTCCATTGTCTGTCAACAGACCAATCTTTAAGATGAACCAGTAATTGTTGGTTTCTGGTGGCATTTCACATCAAGTAGTTTTCGTAAATTATAAATGTCCTTTCCTGAGGATGTATATGTTTTACGATTTTATTGATTTATTCATACTGTTTGTGTTGGATGGTTCTCGGAGATTTATTTCTGGAGGTGAATGGACGCATGAAGCGTAGCCCGTGTGTCATTGCCACTGATTTATTTTGCATGCTGAAGGCTGATCGCAGGCCTCAACACTAGACATGCTAACTGATTTCACAATGCTGGAATTAAGGTGCTGCGCCATAATTGTTGTTTATAATACGCGTCGGTTTAATCACTTTCCCATCTCTGTCATTCACATATTCCAGGCAACGCTTCAACCTTCATTCCATCTGTCTGCTGATAAGCATTTTGGAGAGCCACCAAACTGATGCCTCAGGTAAACTGATGAAAACACACAAGCAAAGCGTGGACTAATGCCTGTTTATATTAGACATAGGTTGTTGATTTTAATTTTAATGTTATGTGCCGAATGGATATGTGCATGCAGGTAATTTCTTTAGAGCCGCGCAGTAATGCTAATATATCTTTTAACTAATTACCCCAGGCTGTTGTCGAGGTGCTCTTGTCAAGTGGAACTCATGCCTAAAGGACA
This sequence comes from Sardina pilchardus, assembly GCF_963854185.1. NCBI lineage: Eukaryota > Metazoa > Chordata > Actinopteri > Clupeiformes > Clupeidae > Sardina > Sardina pilchardus. The sequence goes on along the minus strand of NC_085004.1, from coordinate 32,755,005 downwards.
GTTAGCGTAAAAGGAAGCTTTTAAATCCAATGTGAGAATAAACGCGAATCACCCAGTGGCTGAGATCGACGGGTGGTAAACCTAAAGTGGATCTTGACTGAGCGAATTTGGGTGGCTTTAGAGGCATTCACACCTCCCGGGCATTTAAATGCGTAAATTATAGCACAATATTGACAAAAAAATCGAGTTTGACAACAACTTGCATCTCAATGGTGTCTGGGAAAGCAACGCAGAATCAACAAACGCCAGGAGGTCCAATAAAGACCCCGAGGAGAAGGGAAGTCGACCAACAAGCTCACTTCGGATTATTTGAAGAACAAGCTGCAAAGCCTGTATTCAGCCTGACTGATGCGTCTTGATTATGTAAACACGTCTACAGGATATAATGAAAAATGTATTAACTTTCAGGTTATTAATAATGATAATGATGAAATGCGAATAACAATAATTTTAGAAAGATTTGAGACGTATTAAGACATTAAAACTTTGAACTGATTAAGACTGGTATTTTGTCATATGCAATTTTGCACGCAACAACTCACGAATACGCTGTAAATGACATTGAAATCAAATGAAATCGCAGAGGAAGGAGAAACCCAAGAAATTCGTATTCCACTGAACCAAGAAATTCGTATTCCTTTGAAAGCAACTGCCCTGCCACAATCACTTGAGCGAGGAAAAAAACTCTCCCAAAACTGATGGTCTCTCAAAGATTACCCTATCAGGTGCAAACCGCTGACAAGTTTCCACCCACCACCAACAAAAAACCTCACTGTGCCCAAATCCTTAGCGGCAGATACTTCATTGACAGGCGTTACACCATCATCCGTGCTACAAGGACCCGTCGCAGCTCTGAATAAGGTTTTATACGAACACCGTTTGGATACGCGTCAACTTTCAACCCAAGACGAGGCATTAATCGCGGCGTGTCTTTTTTGACAGGTTTGGTCGGTCTATAGAATTGTTCTTTGAGTTTATTCACCGCGAACTCCGCTGAAATAAGATCATATATGCAAGGTGTACATTTAGATGTCCCCTGCAGCTACGGGCGGAATTGAGCTTTCTCTGATCTTTGGAGCAGCACCCTTGGGAGGACAGAGGTGCGCTCAGTGGAACAAGGGGCAAATTGAACCTTTCCGCGCCGCGTCCACCCTACAGAGGACCGTGGATCGAGGGGTTTCGGGGAGGTGGAAACTTATTTGTAGACTACACTTATTCCACTGGATCGATCTTTTTGAACAAGGAAGCACCTAATGTTGCTTACAGAGGCGCAGTTGTGCTTCATCTATTTATCATCACACTGGGATTCCAAAGCTCCTCCGGGATTCTTTGTATAAGAAGACTGGCGGGGCTTTCTTCGGCGTTTCTCGGGGCTTCAAACTGTGGAAACAGGTGTATTCGAGCAAGTCAAGATGTCTTTGCTACCTTCAAGGTTCATCTACGTGTAAGGATTCCATTTTTTAATTCCTTTCGATTCCTAAGGCTCGTACATTCTTGCCAATAGAAGTCGCTAAAAGCCAGCTTTCTGATGCCGACAAGGTACATATTTATTTAGTGTAATTAGGCCTACTCTTGATTTACCCCTCCTGTTCTCTCTCTTCCCCGTCCCTTCAGGTGTTTACATTTTCTGGTCCTCTACTTCCAGCTGCAGGTAAGCCTGTCAATTCTTTCAATCTCGCGGTTGTGCCGGGAGTAACGCATAAGCATGGTTTTGTGGATGCATCCGACATTTGTGACCTCTATACTATAATAATCTGAGTTGTGTTGGAAATATTTAAAATAATAATAATAATAATAATATCGTTAACACAATCAAAATAGTTTAGCAATTTTCATATTCACTGGGATTTTCAGGGTAGTCTATTTATTTAGTGACCAAGTTTATAATTGAATCAACTTTGGAAAAAATAAATAAGATTTTATATGCCGTTTTGTAGCCTATGTGGTTCTGTTAGTCAGACACTAATAGCTTTCTGCACGTACAGTAAAATAGGGAAGTAAAACTATCACATCCACAACATGTTAATGTTTTTTAAAAATGGGCGTACTGGGTTTACTCGAAAATCTTTCGTTTGTGCGTTAAAACAACGTCTACATTTTTACGCACGAGTAGCCTATTGGACAAGCAATCATTCTAGATAGTTAAGTTATCATCATATATTTAGTATTTGTAAATGTGCTTTGCCCAAAATAAAGGGCAATATGATAATGACAGTTTTAAAAGATCATGTAGAGGATTTCTTGATATAGCTCTTCATTAATTGTGTGAGTTAATACAGTTATAAATGAATGCAGTAACTTGTAGAATATGCTTGTATTCCAGGCAGGGCAGGGGACAATAACAAGTATCCCAAAAGCATAAATTATTCATAATATAGAGTGATGTGACATATAGTCAAGATGGATAGGATAAGGATATGTGGTAGACATTTTGTTTTTAAAATCAAATAATTTGCACTAATTATTCTTGATTAATTGTAGTCTTCATTAGGAGAGCTATCTGAAACATTCTCCAGAGTATGAGTGGGAGCCCTGTGACCATAATGCAAATCGTTTTCCTCAAGAATGGTTGAAAGACATCCTGTAAACCAAATAATGAATCTCTAACACCAAACCATGAGACCAAGGACAAAATACCCATATGTACATGTACAAGCAAACACCTCAGTGACAGACTCATTTTCCATAGCAAATGGGTCAAGGCCATGTCATTATAAAACCTTGCATTAGTATCTCATAATAAAAGGGCCATCTACAAAGACACCCCTCAAATAATGAACAAAAGCCTTGATTTGAAGAAAATGAGACACAACTGGGTTATGTAACGCTATGTGCTCAGTTTGTTCCAAAGGAGTTGGCACAAACAACAGCGTAGTGTAGGCCGTCTGATTCCTCTCCCTTTGTGCCAGTAATTACAATACTAGTGCTTTAATTGCAGCTTTCTGCCTGGTCAGATAGGCCATATACATGTGTCCTTCCACATGCCTGATTGCTCTCATTGAGTTTTGCTATGGGTGCTTCAGTTGGGGACTTTTGTTTTTATTCACATTAAACAAATAATAGTAATGATATTATTATTAATAATAATAATAATAATAATAATAATAATGAAAAGATTTATGTTGGTTGGTTTTTAAAATGAATGGGAGAAGATTTTGAGCAAAATGGCGAGTCACTTTTAGACTTTGTAAGGCCGCTATGCTGGCTTAGGTCCTCTCTGAGGCAGAGACGGCGCTGAGCTTCTTAGCAGGGATAGTGCCAATCGTTTGAAGTTGCAGTGATATCCATTTCGCTATGTTGTCTTTGAAGAGCGACAGCTTGATAAAAAAATGGAGGGGGGAGATGTTTCGCATGGCTTTAGCCTCCGCTCTCTGCATAGGCTTGCCTTTTTTCCTTTTCTTGTTGAGATGCAACTGTCTACGAAACACACCTCTGTGTTTGTTTAGAGATGGGGAGATTTGAGTACAAATCCCTCAGAAGTGAACTTTTCTTTTTTCCCCCCTTTCCTGACTCCTATCACTGGCTCTTGTGTGGGCTGGAGATGAGCAGGGGAAATGGCCAGGATCTTGATAGGATCCTGCACAGAGAGGCCGAGGGCTCCCAGGCTGGCTGGGTGTCTGTTGCAGGGGCTGTTGTTGATGGGCTGTGGATGTTATGGCTCTCGCCGTTGTCTGTGCGTTTTCTTGCGCTAAGGAAAGTTGTTTTGCTGTCAGTAAAAGGGATCATGTGTGGGGAAGTGCTGGTAGGAGGAAGGCCGTATGAACGAGGATCTGTTTCTTATCCACACAAAAAGGGACTTTGGTTTCTCTGCGCTTTCCCAATGGCACGTTTCAATGCTGGATTTGGATTTGTGGATGGAAGGATGTGATCATTTAATAAATACATATTCATAGCTAACAAAGTGTTTATGAAATGCATTGTAAACCAATCTCAAAAACCCACAACACCTTTTTTTGTACAGAGTAATCTTATTTAACAACTAGTTTGTGGAAAAAGTGGAAGTACAGAGTTAGGCGCTAGAGTTTTTCCTCTCCTCCAGCATGAGCACGTTTCCCCTCTCAGTCACTAAATGTCATTAATTTGCTGAGGTTAAAATAACACCGAGTCAGAGGATGTAATGTGTATATAATTAGCCACCTGAGAGAGGCCACATAAAAGGCCATTACTATGTAATTACTGCTCGATACAGCAGGGGAGATGGAGATTGGCTCGAATTGAGATTCCAGGGGCTTTGAAAGTATACCTTTCTTCCCCATTCCTCCGTACATGACATGGATGACAGACTTGCAGACATGCTTTGGGATGACTGGAAGTTTTTTTTTTTTTCTTTTTTTCATTCTTGGTTCTCAGGTAGCTGGAAAGACAGGGCCAATGAAGAGAGACATAAAGTGAGAAGTTTCTGAATGGGAGTGTGTGTTGTGCTGAAAGAATATGCTCCCACGAGCGTGTGTGTGTGTGTGTGTGTGTGTGTGTGTGTGTGTCTGATTTATGAGCCGGATTCTATCCTGGGGCGGATATTTGTTTGATGATAGTGTAACAGGTCTGGATGCTTCAGGTGTATAATTGGTAGTGGCTTGCTGTTGGAAACGGAGTAGTGGTTTCACAACTTGTCTCCTGGCACCTCCTGCTCACCTGCCTGCCTGCCTGCCTGCCTGCCTGCCTGCCTGCCTGGGCTCGGAATAGCACCCGAGAGAAACATGTCCCAATCATGCTCCATTTCCCCTCAATGCTAGCTGAGCCCTCGCCTGAGCTGCAGGGCTTTGGTGCCATGCAGAAGGGCTCACTGCTTTAAGGCTGACATGTGTTATGTAACGGTTGACTGTAGAGGATCTGTTTTTAGATGAGGGGGATGGATGGTCCCTTAAGACCCTGGCGTGTCTCAGACGATTTATGGCCGATTGTTGTTGTTGTTTGTGCTCCCTCTTCAGGAGTCCCAGCAGACGGCGCCTGACTTCCGGATCATCATCGAGAACCACACCAAGCACCCGGACGAGCTGAGCCGCAAGCAGACGCGCAGCTACCAGCTCTACAGCCGCACCACCGGCAAGCACGTGCAGATCCTGGGCAAGAAGATCAACGCCAACGGAGACGACGGGAGCAAGTACGGTACGGGAGCGTTGCTGCGCCGCGTCTAGTAGTCCACACGCACCTCTCTTTTGCCATGAATAATGCCACCGTGCCACACAGCAGCGGGCGCAAATGGGTGTCTTTCCCTGCAGCAGCCTAGTAGAGCCCTATAGCGAGGCTTATCCTGCGGTGCTGCTCTTTGCCATGGGGGGCACGGCATTCTGGGACCTCATACTGGACATAGGAGTGAGCCACTGCTGGACTTGCTCAGTGAGGTTGGATCAGGTGAGCGCTGAGGCTTGGGGGCAGGCGTCCATTTGGCTGATGGCAGCCGCGTGTCTGTGCCCAGGGCGCCCCGCTGGCGCTGGGTGAGCCACCTGTGGTATGCACGAGGCACTGCTGCTGGGCTCAGTGAATGGGAGCAGATGTGTGGCGCTGCTCTGGCGCCGCCTGATGCCGTCTGGGTGAAGCAGTAGCTTTTTTATTGTGCTGTTTATGAAGTGATAATTCTGTGTCTATTGGAGCTGGAACTGGCAGACAGTTGCATCCACGGCTACTTCACTTTAGAGTGATACTTCACTCTTCACTTTTGCTTGTGAACTATACGATATGGCACTAGAGTTGCTGTTTGACAGTTGTATGCTATCTACGTAGGAAAACATCAGTTTTCCTGATGTTTGAGGCAACAGAGGTCCTTTGGATTATCCTTGGCTTAAATGATGCTTAAAAGATAAGAAAGGATTCTTCACAAACTATTCGTTTTGATTGAGAGCGAGTCAGGGAAGACGTTAGCTCTGGTTCAGATCATTTAACTAAGAGCTCCTAAAAGATACATGATCAGGTTCAGGGTTTTTGAAGGACTTGGGACTGTATTCATCTCCACGTTAAGGCCAAACTTTAGTCACCTCAGTGAGAACAATGGGGGACATAAAACTGCTTGTGATATCATTTCATAATCCCATCAAAGTACTCTACATGGTAGAGAGTTGGTATTTTGTGGTTGATAATTGATCTCCTTTGCTTGTAACAACACTGCGAAAGGTTAAACCCTGACACGGTGCTGGCTCTGCCTGAGGACTGGGCCTCACAGACAGGTGGGTGATGGTGTGGAGGTGGCCTCTCACTGGAGCCCTTCAGCACAGAATGGCCGTGCATAGTGTGTCATGAGAGTGCACGCACAGGCCAGGGGTCTCCAGGCTCTCTGAGCCCCCCTCCCCTCCCCTCCCCATCACCTCTCCCATTTGTATTCATAACAACGTGGCTCCAATGCACGGCCTTTGCATATGTTTCAGCTTTCATCTCTGCGCAGTTCTCGCCAGACAGAAAGATGGCCTCTCGCGTCCATTGACAGAGGCACTCCGCTCAAACTGGTTCTCCCACTCACTGCTCTCTGCTTGGTGTTTTTTGAGGGGGACGATTTTAGTGACTCCCACAACCCCCCCTCCCCCCCAACACCACCACCACACACACACACACACACACTCTCACACACACACACACACACACACACACTCTCACACACACACAGAACCCTCTCCACCCTCCCCTTCTCCTTTGAACAATGCTGAATAGCCCAGTGTGTTAAACAAATGGATCATCTTAACTTTTTGATTGAGTGAGCACAGACTGAAGGCAACTTGAAACCCAATCCCAAGGGATCTCAACCGCTCCGAGAAGCTTGGCAGATCCCTTCTCCAGAGCCGAGTGGGGAAACAAAGGTGACTAAACAGGAGAAAGAAGGAGGGAAGAGAGAGAGGGAGGTAGAGAGAGAGGAGGGGAAAGAGAGACTGTGAGAAAGAGGAGGGCACCTTAAACCATGCCTCCCAGCTGACTGGGTCTGTATGTAGTCCAACTGGGCCAGATAAGCCCCAGGCTCGGGCCAAGTCCCCACCAGCGTCTGGGCCTGAGGGGGGGCATCAGCTCTGGACACCAGGCTGCTGGGCAGGCGGGCATTCTCTGGGGCACTGTGCTCTTGTTCATCCATAACTGTGCCAGATGAACGCCAGCACTGGGCCACATCCCCGCCACTGCTGGGCAGACGGGCCGTGTCTGCGGCTCTCTGCTCTGGTCCATCTGCAGCTGTCCTCATATTGCCAGCCATGTTTTCCGCCAGCTGTTTCTGGGTGCTTGGTGCGTATAAATAATTACACTGCGGGCCGTTCTAATGGCTCTAGGGCCCATTAGGAGCGGCTCCGTTTCCCCGCGCATGGCTGGGATGGGATGTGCTGCGCTGGGCTGCTCTGCTCTGCTCTGCTCCGCGCTGCTCTGCACTGGATGAGGTGAGGAGATCATTAGTGTGGTCCGTGCCAGTGCGTTGCAGGAATGTCTCTGAGCCATTAGTAACATGGCTTTGGTCTCTTCTCTCTCCCTCTCTCTCTCTCTCCCTCTCTCTCTCTCTCTCTCTCTCGTGCAGCCCTGCTCGTCGTTCAGACCGAGTCGTTCGGGAGCCGGATCCGAATACAGGGGAAGGAGAGTGGCTACTTCATCTGCATGAACAAGAATGGGAAAATTATCGGAAAGGTACAAAAACACCTCCGAATGTGTGTGTGTGTGTGTGTGTGTGTGTGTGTGTGTGTGTGTGTGTGTGTGTGTGTGTGTGTGTGTGTGTGTGTGTGTGTGTGTGTGTGTGTGTGTAAGGGATGGAAACACCCTTTATAAATTATTATACTGTAAGCCAGTGGCTGTTATACTTTCTCTCCATTTGAAAGAGGCGGCGTTACACAATCTCCTGTTTGTTTGGCTTCCAATACACCAATTACAGACTTATGTTCACTGCAATTAGGAGGTCAATGCATTGAGGCCTCATTAGTCACTGGTCAATACTCTCTCACTGGATGTTGTCCAGTCCAGTGGTCAGGTAGCGTAGACTGGTAGCATCACTAGCATCACTATCCACGGCTACTGTAACCTGACCGATAGTGCGCTAGTCAAGGACAGACAGGGATGGATTTGTTCATGCAAAACAAAGTGGACACTAATTGTAGGGTGAAATGCGTCACACATGTCCAGACAACCACAAAAGAAGCACAAGGAAAAGATTATGTTGATGTCTCGTCATCATGTGTGTCGTCAGCATCCGTCACTCAAGTCAAAACAGTATTTTCTTTCATATGGACCAATCTTCCATAATATAATGTAAACAGCACTCTCTATAGTGCAGTCTCCAGCGATGATGGTGTGTGTGTGTGTGTGTGTGTGTGTAAATGTGTGTGTGTGTGTGTGTGTGTGTGTGTGTGTGTGTGTGTGGGTACCCTCTATTTGGGAATGAAACTGCGTATGAACATTTTCAGCTGGCTGGCCGGCCCTTGGTGAAAATGTCTTGTTTTGTTTCCATACTGTCGTGTTCACCGCACCGCAAACACGTTTTTTCTCTCCCACCGTGGCCAGTGCATTCCATCTCCCACTGCCTTGTTTGATACAGACTAAAAATACTAGCTGGGTCACAATTTCAGGGCCCTCTTGGCACGAGCCTGTGTGTGCAGGGGCCTGCACTGATCTGCAATGTATGCATAAGGCAGGAATGAGGTCTCCAGCAGTAAGGATCTGTGTTAACAGCACACGCCGCCTATTGCACAAGTCATTGAAATCCCTCGGGTAGAATTTCTTAGGAGACCAAACTTGCTTAGGCACCTTTGGCTCAGCTGAAACCAAGTAGAAGATTCATGTCTGCCTGTATCCATATGTGTCCATATGACGTTAGTGAGGCACTTGTTTCTCTGGCCACATCCTAGATTAAAGGGAAGATTCCAGAACAATCACTCTTAGCCCGTTCATTCTGTGGGGTTTCTTCAGACGTTGGCTGTTTACCCTTCTAGGTGTTTTAAATCAAGCCAAGTGGCATTGCCTCACCCCCATTACTTATTTTAAATGAGACGGGAGAGCTCGGGCGATTGTGTGAATCACGGTGTGGAGATGAGCAACAGCAGGTGGTAAGCGTCTAACGTGCTGTTCTACCCCCCCCCCCCCTGTTCTCCTCCGTACAGCGCCACGGCGCCAGCCAGGAGTGTGTCTTCGTGGAGGAGTTTCTGGAGAACAACTACACGGCGCTGGTGTCGGCCCAGTACAAAGGCTGGTACCTGGGCTTCAACCGCAAGGGCCGGCCCAAGAAGGGCTCGCGGACGGCACAGACGCAACAGGAAGTACATTTCATGAAACGCTCCCGCCAGGGCAAAGTGGACCCTCTTGAGGAGTTCCGTTTCACCACGGTAACCAAACGGACGCGAAGGGCAAGGCGCTTAAAACCCAACCCCAAGACGAACTGACGCCAGTGATGGTCAAGCACACACTGTTTCCAAGGAAATCTGCTCTTGCCTTAAACAACTTAAAGACGAAAAAAAACAATTTAAAAACAAAAAAAATCAAAGATGTTTTATTTTTATATTTCAGGAGCGTTGAATATCTCCCAACTGTTGAATGTTTCTGGATTGTGGTAATTGTTCTAATGTGACTGCGTTGTTATTTATACTGGGCAAACTAAGGAGGACAACACAAATCTCAAATCTCCCACTTTGACAAGTTTACAGCAGAAGGTCTCTTCTTAGGCTTTGGGATGGAGAAGAGTGTCAAGCATGAACACGTCACACAAAATCAAAACAACCAACACAAAAAAAAACACCTGTTTGTTTAATTTGTGTTTTTTTCTGAGTCAACAAGGATCCAACATTTTCCACTGGAACTGGGACACCACAGAGGTGGAATCGAAGACAGACTACAGTAGCATGTGACCCACTCTCCTTAGGAAAAGGCACAGCTTTGAGTGCAATATTTTGAAGGCCCCCCCAACCCTCCACATCTCCACTGACCCCCCCCCCCCCCCCCCCCCCCAGCCCACTCCACCCCAATGGACGGCCTGCTGGGCTTCCCGCCTCTCTCTCTCCCTCTCCATGGATATGTGCCTCTGGACATGCAGACTCACAGCGCATTCAGGATGGAATGTGCTGAACACTCTGGGGACTCAGATTTATCTGTGTCTTTGGTACGACCTCGGATTCATTTGAGAGCACTGACCGCAACGACACGTCCAGCCAGTGGTCAGTGGTGACTGTCACCCTGCTCCGACACACAACGGGGGACGGCTGGAGTTGAAACGACTGAAGAACTTGTGTCCTTGTAGATGTAACTTAACGACACATTGACCTGGCAGGTGTGGACATGGAGGTCAGTTGCAGTAAGAGCCTAGTCACTTACTTACCGGCACTCGCCAAGTGTGTGTATCCCCCTTCATAACAGCAGAAATGTATGACAGTGCACTGTGCCACCAATCTCTCTGCCCTCTCCTGCCAAATTATCAACAGTATAACATTTAACTTAATCACTTCCCTTTTGGATAAACACCTGACAACTACCTATTTTAAGGTGGCAGTCTACATCCTTATAAATGTCTTTGCTAAAGTAAGTGTCTGAAGTAAGTGAGACCTCTCAAGGCTGGTCGGGTCATTTGTCTGGTCACCCTGTGCCCTTAAGATCTGTGTCTCGGAAAGATGGTTAAGACATTCCCTAGCCCTCAAAGCCGCTATGACTGACCCCCTAATCTACTGAGTGTTCATTCAGTGGTCTAAAAAGAAGCAGAGCTGTTTAGGCTCAAGACTTCCATCACTTAGAGCGAGGGCCTTATCCCCTCTGACAGGAAGAGCTGTAGTCTGTATATTTGTCACCTGTCCCTTGGACAGGATTTGTACAAGATACTACTAACAACATGACACATTTATGAATTTAAAAATGTATGCAAAAAAAGTAATTTTATGACTATTATAAAATATTTATTGCCTTTCTCTGTAAATACAACTTGATGAATTTATTTGACCTCTGTTAATAAAAAAATGAACTATATTTAAAACATTTGATGTGTTGGCCTAAGGCTATGCTGCAGTGGCTGTCAGTGCGATGAACAAAGCGCCTTATCAGAAAGCTCCCATTTGGAGGTTTATGTCAGACACATTTTTGTTAGATTCCTTTGGACTGTGTAGAATATTTTATGGACAGGCCATGAACAGGCTCCTGAAATTTATATCTTAGTAGTACAGTCTCTGGAACACATATTTTTCAAGCAGCCAAGTTATGCGCCTTTCATATACAAATGGGAGAGTGTGAACCTATTGGCTCGTGGAGCCTTGTGGAGGTGATCCTGGAAAACTATGCGGAATTGCAGCATCACCCAAGCAGCCAGGCTACCGATGAAATGGAAACACACTGATAGCGATGGGGTGTTTATTAGATCTTGACAAATCTGTGTGAACGAGGAAAACATGACACAAGCTACTCTGAGAAAAGGCATTTCTCTTAAAAACATCCTGTATACTCCTCATACAATATACCAGCTATGTGCCGAAATATGCAGGAAGGATCATTTTGTAATTACAGAAGAATCTCTTTTTATGTTTACGTTTAATTGTGAGTCACTGTAAATGTGTGCTAAGAGAGTTTGCCTTTTCTGATATCTTATGTATGTTTTACACTCAAAGAGAAACCAAAGCACACATTTAGAGATATGAACAATGGCACTGATGTGACCTCTTACTTGGCATTGAGGAATGCAGCATACATATTTCACATTGTAATTCATGTTTTCTAACAGCTGAAACATATTTTAGTTGTGAGCAAATATACATAAATGGACAAGACAGCATAGCTAATCCTGAATCAAGCCACCTGCTTGAGTTGGGCTGATTTATCCACTGCAGTGTCCAGGAGGGTGGTCTCCGCTCCTCGACACTACTCCGGAGGGGCTTCCAGCTACATGAAGGAAAGGATAAAATGCCTCTAGCAAGCTACCACCTGTGAGGTACTGGCCGCTCCAACTCATCCTCATGGGGGAAAATGTACATTTGTGAACTCGGGCTGAGGGACCATTATCAAATCTTTTGTTACAACGTTTTCTTTTCTTTCTTTTTATCCTGCTTTCTTTCTTTTTTTTTTTTTTACTCCCCAAGAAACTGTTAAGAGCCTTCTTTTGGCAACCCTATTTGAGACATTTTTCCCCTGACTGAAGAGAAAAAAGAGAGAGAGGGGGGGGGGGGGGGAAGAGGAATGTGGACTAGCATGTCTTATAATGTTGTGCTCTGGAATGGTGTTTACGGGAGCCGTCAGGCTGAAAGATGGCAGTTTTGAGGAAAAAATGCCTTTTGTTTAGGTTCTCACTGATGTTATCAGGACCCCTCCTGCCCCGCCACCTACAGCGTGCAGAGATGAGGGGATGGCATTGGATTTAGCTGTCTCTCTGCCACTGACAGATCTCTCTCTCTCTCCCTCTCTCTCTCCTTCTCTTTCGTTCTCTACAGAGTTTAAAAGTACTGTGATATGTGGCCCAGAGTTCTCCGCTAACACCGTGCTGGCGTCCAAGTTCTCATTACTCAAAATAGACAGTGCTGAGAAAAATGCTGGTTTTACACACAGCAGCCCGCGCCTCTGTCTGTAGAGAGATAGAGAAAAGGAGAGAGAGAGAGGGAAGAGAAAAACAAGACAAGCTATGTTTTCGTAAAACTTGATTTCATTTTTTGCTATTCCAGGTAGTGAGGAGTACTGAGGGGGGCTTTAAACCCTTCAGAGAGCAGCTGATTATTTTGTTATCAGTAAAATACTCTGAGGTTGTGAAATGTTAACACTGTTGAAATAATGAAATAATTGAATACGTCGTAAACAAGGCACTTAGCCTGAGACCCCATGACATGTAGGGAGTTCGTAATGACAGTGGCCAAACGTCTTCCAAACAAGCGCGGTGAAGTCCAGACATCCTCAAATTAAAGAACAGAGCAAATTTAGCATAGGCCTCCCTCCCGCCAGCTTTTTCTCCTTTGACTTAACCTTTGATCAGTGGAGGATGTCCTTGGACAGGACCCAGGAGCTCCACAAACGCAACATCAAATCCCTCTCCAGTGCCCTCCTTTTGAGGACAGCCCCTATGAACTCACCGCCGGAGACCCACCGCCTTTCAGACGGCCAGGAGTCGCTTTGTGACTCCTGAAAGGGCACGGAGACAAAAAAAGAAAACCACTAGGTCCTCTCTTCTCTCTCTCTCTCTCTCTCCCTCCTTTACCCTCATTGACTCAGGGTTCATGAAGATTGGCTTTGTACTTCAGAGGGAGTGGGAACGTGGACATTTCGGTCACTTTGGGGCCCCGCACAGCCAAATGACCCCCTTACCTGCTGGGAAGCTGTTTTTGGTAATTGGCTTACTTGTAGAAGTCAACACAGAAGTGGAGTTGGAGGCCGAGGAGCTCGGCGGCTGCTGTCACTGTCAGGCAAACAGTGGAGCAGCGGAGCCTCTCCCAGCAGACGCATGTCAGGGGAGACAAACCAGAGCGTTCCCTGCCAGTGCAACCCTCAGCAACCACGTACTTAATAAAAAAGCCATGTCAACAGAATTTCTCTGGTGGCCCATCGTTTGAAACATAGAACAACCTTTGTCTCCTTAAAATATAAACTACACTTTTCTTCTGGTCTGCAAAGGAAAACATGCACAACCAAAATAATGGCTGACCTCTAATATAATCATGACTGTCACAGTGGTGTTGTTCTTGCTGCGTCCCACCAGACACCCACAGGCTTTCGTCTCCCTGTTAAAAGGAGACCGCGCTGCACTCCCCCTCCCGCCCTCGAAAACCTACAGTGAGCGTTTTGTGAATCTCACCACTTTTTACGACTGTCCTTGTGCATACAGCTGAGTCTTGTTTTCGCAGGCTTATAAATATGCTTACATGCCATCCCCGAAGGCTTGGGCTTCACACAAGATGTTTGGATTATTTGGATGGGGGTGCATGCCGTATAGGCAGCCATTGCAGCTATTATTCCCTGTTTAGCCCAGGGTTCCTTAAGGTGACCACAGCTACCACACACCTCCGCGTGGGAAAACCAAACAGAATTCACAGGATGACATTTTCCAGAAGCCTTCATCTGTTTCAGTCGCAGTGACAGTGAAGAGAGGGAAACCTGTTAAGTGGCAAGTTGTCTGTGTTGATGAATTAATGTAATGCAAACATTTTTTGAACTGACCCATTTTGTCCAGACTTTGCACCTAATGAGGCTAATAGATTTAATAGTTTTCTTGTGTCTTATGAGGGCAGTCCAGCTCAGCTGCGGTCACTTATCAGTGTCTCTCTGACATGGATGGACTGCAGATTAATGCTTTTGCTGCCAAAGTGCAAAAAAACGTTGTCTTTCACTGGTTGAAGACCTAGATTATAGCCTAGCGCCGCAAAAAGTTCAAATGACACAAGCGGCTGTTGCTGTGCAGGTCTATGGAGTCGCGCAGCAGAGCAGTGAAGCGTTTCCTTGCTTCAGATGGCCAGCACTGCAAGGGTTAACCCCTGTGGAGTTGAACAATGTTCAGAATATCAATGGGCCTATTGGACCCACACCCTTACAGATGCAAAGAATTCTCAATAGCTTGTAGCTCAGCACATGTTACCACCAGCTTAGACATAATTGGGACAGTTCCAATCTGTAGGTCAAACGCTTCAAAACCCTTAAAAGACAGGTGTATGTGTACACAGGAGAGCAGGAGCAGTAACAGAAACAGAGTCCTTTGGCAAAGTTCCCATGTTTTCTTCTTTATATCCAGGCTGATGAAAATGGCCAAAAGACCTTTTCAGTTCAGATTGATTTATTTGACCGCACTGTTTGTGAGTAAGATTAGGTGTGCGATATATTCGGCGGCCTTACACCTTACTCTGTGTGTTTGTATGTGGTTTTGGAACAGAAGTTGGGGGGTGGCTGATGGGAGTGGTGTGTGTGTGTGTCTGTGCGTGTGTGTGTCTGCGCGTGTGTCTGTGTGTGTGTGTGTGTGTGTGTGTGTGTGTGTGTGTGTGTGTGGAGGGGGTTTGGTGTGTATGTGTGTGTGTGTGTGTGTTGGGGGGGTGCGGCTGGGGTGGGGCGGGGGAGGTGGACTCTTCCAATCCTGCTTTGAGCTTTCATGCGTATCTCTTAACAGCCTTGGCAGAACCTGCTGCCCCCTTCGCCCCCTCCATCCCTCTCCAGTACCGTCCCCCCTCCCTGACGGAGAGGGCCTGCAGAGGGCCGCCCGGGGCCCAAAAGACCACCCCCCCACCTTCCCCCACCGCCCCCTCACACACACACACACACACAGAAGCAGCTGCCAGGTGACTCACCTCATTAGTTGCGGCCCTTTGGCCCATTCTCTGGGCTCCTCATTGTCTTGAGATATGAGATGAGGCTTTGTTGGGCTGTGCTTCGGCCTCTTTTCCTCCCCTGGGCAGGGCCCGTAATTAGTGCGCTGCGCTAGGCGTATTTTCTCACAGAGCCCCGACACAATTAATCAGCACTTTCCCACCAATGGCAAAAGCCTCTTGACTCTTTCAAGGCCAAAGTGGATTTATTTGGCTCCCAAAAGAGGGGTGATTTCTGGGATGTTTTTTTTTTTTTTTTTGTCAGTCCGGAGTCAGTTGAGCCTATTTTGTGGCCAGCCGCACAGAACAACATCAAAATATTAGTTGATCTCAATCTAAACTAAAAATATCAACAAGTACCAATTACTGGTCTTCCCTCAACTTTACAGTTGAATTTATACATCACTTTTAATGTTGTGTCACTCAACTAATCAGAATCACACCTTAGCCAATTTCCAACACATTAGTTTGAAAATAGGGTATTGTGTTGGACCATCTGATTATTTGTTTTTAGTGACTTTCCAAATAGTATCAACTGTTGTTGTCTGTTGTTGTTTATGTCCATGGAGGAAGCCTGTAGCGGTCCTGGGCGGTCCAGCTAAGGTCCCCTGTCTGTCCCCCTCTCGGACCCTCAATTAGCATTTTGGCTTATTCATCTGTGAGAACCAGTCAGACAACGGCAGCCAACCAGGAAGCCCACAGACAGACAACAAGGAAGATGGCTCCTTTGTGGTTATTTTTATATTGGTGTCCAATAACAAAAACAAGTCTTCTCCCACTGAGCATGAGGTATACAGTATATCTCAAGGTGCAGAGGTCCATATGTGATGCTGCTAAGAATTGTCAAAAAGGGATATTGTGATGGTGTAGTAGTGATGATTCATTGAACGTTTTTACCAAAAGGACACATTTGCAATACATCATACTTTACAGAATGTTATAATGTCAGAGATTATACATCTATCTGTAACCGGCAGTAAACATAACTATGTTGATATCAACAAAGCAAACATAAACAAAAACAAAAAAATTTTGACCTACATTTTCTCCTACCTTAATAAAGTCAAGTATTTCGAGTCATTATTATTAAAACCAGCCAAAGTAAATCACATATGGTGAGAAACTGATGTGGTGTAATTCTGAATAAGTGAGATAAATGAAATCAAGTCAATGTGGTCTTGCTAATTTGTTCTCTGTCACCTGTAAGAAAGGCGCATGGCGGCTGCTGAGCTCCCTGAGCCTCAAGGGCTGTGCACAACAAGCTCTTTGTAGCGAAGCCGCTACTGGACTAATAGGCAATGGAGCTTCTCTTCTTTCTTTTTCAGCTTTCTGGAAGACACCTCCCAGGGCCAAGACTGAGGAAGGATGAAAAAGACAGTGACAAAAGGTTAGAGAGGGAGAGAGAGAGAGAGAGAGAGAGAGAGAGAGAGGAACAGCGAGATTAAACAGAAGCAAGAGAAAGGGATGAAGAAAAAAAGAACAACAAAAGCAGACCTTTCACCTGAGGTCGAAAGACTGCTCCACGATTGCTGATACGACATATGTTTTCATGAGCCAAGACAAGCATTCTGTCATTGTGGCTGCTCTCCAAAACTAATGATGTCAAGTGATTCCCTAACAAAATCCTCTTTTTAAAAGAATGAAAGGAGTGGGGGGAGGGGGGGGGGGGGGGGGGGGGGGGGTTGCGGCGCAGCCGGGCGGGGGGGGGTTGGGGGGGTCGGGTGATGAGAATGGGATGGGGCGGTGGGTGGGCGGATGGCAAAAGGAAGCACAAACACTGCGGTCCCAAGCCAAACGAAAAAACGAACTTGATGTGCCCCCGAAGACCCTACTAGATGTTTGCCGTCTGCCAAGTCCTACCCCTCGCCACTATCATATCAGTGGACAGAGAGAAAAGGGCTCACTTCTTATTTACGCGGCCCCTTATTGCCCGAATATTGCCTTTAATTGCTGTCCCGGATTTCCCGCCTCCATGAGGGGGGGTCAGAGAGGATTAATCAAAGTAATGGAGCATAATGGTGTCTCAGAATGCCCCCCCCTCCCCTCAAACCACCACCCAGCAGCAGCACCACCACCACCACCACCACCCAAGTCCTAGGTCAGGGGTGGGACAATGTGGGCGCTCAGCTACTTAGCTTCTTCTGCAACTTTGTGACAAAATCTGTTTGCCCAACACCAATTAGGATGGCTCTCCGTGCGCTCCGCTGAATGGGGTTGATGGAGGAGGTCGACCAGCGAGTTGACAGCTCCCCTGAGCAGGAACAAGCCGCCCTGTGTCCTCGCCCCGATAATTGGTGTCCCTTGCAATGTGCCGTTTCCCAGGGCCTGCGCTTTGTGTCCCCGTGGCAGGCCTAAATGAGAGGAATCAGGGCTTTAATGGGATTCCTGTGGGTTTTAAACAAACAGAGCGCAACCCCCTACTGCTGTGCATGGTGCTGGGACCAGCGGGGTGCCTGGAGCCGGGGCTGCGAGTCTGAGCGCACGGACACCGCGCTGGGTGGACAGGAGCACGGAGGCCAAGCGTAACGTGATGTAGTGACCGTGCTGTCTCTGGACACTTAGGAGCACTCGCTGCTCCCACTGGAAACACCGTCCGTTGAGAGTGATTCAGGGATGGTGGAGAGAGCCAGCAACAGTTGCAGATGGTCAGTTGTTCCTGTTGGGACACTGGTGGAAATGGCCCTATGCAACTCTACAACGTGTTTTATAAGGAGATTTAGCTTCGCTGTCACTTAGGAAGTGTTGACCCAAAGTCCAACTCATTTTTATTACAGAGCAGATGTTAAAGTCAATTCAGTTTAATTTCATTCATTCAAGTGTCATTAACAACAGACTACACAACTCTGCTTAAGTCCACTTAAAGTCTACAACTCAGCTGAAAAATGTGTTTCAACTTCCACGTCTTTAGACAACTAAAGCAACTAATGAAGTAATGAGCCTTTCCTGTGAAGAGCCGGCCGACACGCACATGGCCATCTCAATGCAAGGCAGATGTGTCTCTCTTGCACAGCGAGCAAAACCACTCACCGCTGGCCTCCTCAGACAACAGGGGCCATTTCACTAGCAATTAAGAGAAATACAATTCATTAAACACTCACAGCCTTAAGTATACTCTCTCTCTCTCTCTCTCTCTCTCTCTCTCACACACACACACACACACACACACAGAGGGCTGTGTGGCCCCTCTGCTCCTTTGATAAGGCTTTGAGGAGGAGACAAAAGGGTGTTATTAACGTGCTGTTGATGGTGTGCCTCTAATGTGTTTGCCTTGAGTGGAGTGAGCAGGATTAGCCCTTTTGTGCTGCCCTCTCTGGATCACACACTACTGGACTTTCAAAGCACACTCGCCCTCCGCGCTTAAACACACACTCACACACTCTCTCACTCAGACAGCCACTCGAGCACACACACTCAGTACACAGACACGCACCCCCCTACCCCCCCCCCCCCCCCACACACACACACACACACTCACACACTTGAGGAGCTCTTTTTCAACACTCTGTCACTTGCTCCCACTGATGGCCACTGTGATGTGTGTGTCGTCCTGTGCACCCAACACACAAACACACACACATTCACATACACACACTCACACACTCACACACTCACACACTCACACACACACACCCATGGCATGTTTGAACAAAACCCCAGGGGTCAAGGTGAGGAATCACCCAAATCAAATACAGCTCGGCCAGGGTGCACTCGGACCACTGACCCGTGGCTGACAGAGCAGCGCCCATAATGGCCCCCAGAGAGCTCCCGGCGGCTGGGCTGCAGCACTCTGGAGTGGGAGGTGAGGAGGTGCCTGCTCTCTCTGAGTACGTCTCAAATGGCTGCCCTGCCTGATCAGCTGATTACTATGGGAGATACAGCCATTTCAGCACCAATTTTTGCAACCAACTGTAGACAAAAAAGTTGTAATGATCCAAAAACACACACACACACACACGCATGTGCATGCAAACACAAGCACACACACACACACACACAGACACAGACACACACACACACACACACACACACACACACACACTCACTCATATCACACACATGACCTTTCCAACACTGCCCACGTGTGTTTACAGTAAACAGAACCATGGCCTCTCTTTTTCAGTCGGGCGCCTGTGCAGGACCCCTCTGTCGGGCCCTGTGGGCATTCTGGACTTGCTCAGGGGGAATCCATCCCGCAGAAACCAGGGGCTCGAGTTCCCCTCTAATGAAATGGATCAACATGAACAAATCACAACACAACAGGGAGGCGGTGGGCAGGGAGCCATGGGCAGGGGACAGCACCTGAGAGCCGACACATTGCACAACGGCCTTTTGTAGACACGGTAGCTTTGGCACGGGAGAGGGGAAAAATGCAGCTCTGTCATGACAGGCTTTCTGCCCTCTTGTGTCTGTTGAACCCAGAGATATCACCGAGACGGGCTGTGCCACGCTACAGTAGTGCTGCTCACACAGACGTGATCTCATCTGACTCTCTCAGCAGTCCTGCAGACTGAAACATAGATTTAGGACTGTTTAATCAACATAGCATAATTAGCAATGCAATGTGTTAAGGTATGTAAGCTACTGTATCATTAAATATGCCAGTGGCAGATGCGAGTTGTGTAGTTTGCACTAGTTAGTGAGCTGAGCAGTTGTCCTGTGGTGGTGTGTGAAGCATGGAGGCCCTTGATGATTTGAGGAGATTAATCATTCCCTTCCCCAGATGGGTCACTTCCTCTCCTTCCACCAAGCCTGTTATCAGCTCCCCTCCAGGAATGTGCTGTTTCCAATTTAGCCAGCATGAGCACACCCCACCGGCCTCACTCCCCACCTCAATCACCAGCACGTTTAGAGCACTGTTCAGGACGTGAACCACCCCCCACCTACACACACACACACACACACACACACACACACACACACACACACACACACACCTTTAGCCCTATTTAGAGTAACATCCCAGGGCATGACCCCCCCCCCCCCCCCCACACACACACACACACTCCTTTACCCCCATTCTAGAGTACCCTACCCTGGGCATGAACCCCCACACACACACACCTTTCTGTATCTAGAGAGCCCTACCCCAGGCATGAACCCCACACACACATTTACCTGTATCTAGAGTACCCTACCCCAGGCATGAACCCCCCCTCCCCCCCCCCACACACACACCCACACACCTTTACCTGTATCATGAAACCCACACACACACACCTTTACCTGTATCTAGAGTACCCTAGCCCGGGCATGAACCCCACACACACACACCTTTACCTGTATCTAGAGTACCCTACCCCGGGCATGAACCCCACACACACACCTTTACCTGTATCTAGAGTACCCTAGCCCGGGCGTGACCCATTTCCCATTTAGCGGCTTGTTGTGTGCCCAGTCTCATGTGGCTAATCCACACCATTTAGCGTCCCTGCCAGACAACAGCCCCCTCCACGCCACGGCCGGGAACGCAACCCAAGCTCCAGGCAACGACACGATCCGTCAGGTTTAGCCTAAACCAACAGCCCCAGGACAACTCGCACGGCGGGCCGGATTAGCAGCCGAGAGAGAGTGATTAGCCCAACAACAGCGACTGTCAGGTGAGTCTTTGTACAGGTAAGAGAAGAGAAAGAGAGAGAGAGAGAGAGAGAGAGAGATGCTGTGCTAAGAGAGGCACAAGGAGAGAGTTTGAGTGGCAGTGTAGGCTGCGGGGCGGGAAATTCCCGCTGTACGCACAAGCTGATGGCAAGAGCACACAGCACACGGCCAAGGAGCCCTGCTCTCTCCCTCTGTCTCTCCGCCTTTATTCATCTCTTCTTCTCTCTCTCCCTCTGTCTCTCAGCCTTTATTAATTTATTCTCTCTCTCTCTCTCTCTCTGTATTTGTGCAAGACACAGAATCTGATTGCATCTTCAAGTTTGAATGTGAAAGGTACTCATTGAGGTGTACTATCATGCAGTGGTGTCTCGGGAGCTTGAGTTAAAGTGGCCTGTGCAGTGCGTCATGCTCCCTGATGCCTCTGAAACGCGCATCAGTCCATACAAGCTGACGTACAGTACGTAGCACTTATGACCAGGAGCCAGGCTGATCGTTTGAATAACATAAACTGCAGCTTCACATCCATTCAAAAGAGCTGAAGAGCTTCCTTCCCCGCCACTGCTCCACAATGGCCAGTGTAAATAGAGATCAAATGAGAAAGCTGTGACACTCTTGAATAGCTGCTGAGAGATGCTATCTCAACAACTGATATTCAAAACCTCACAGTCGACAATAAAGGGCCCTATGTCAGAGGAGAGTGTCTCCTTTTTGTTTTAAAGGCATATAAGGTTACAGCCTGTACACCGGGAGCAGACTCGCGCCTGTTGACAGAGAGGGGGGGTGGGGGGGTGTCAGAGTGAGAGAAGAGAGAGAATGAGAGAAAGAAGGAGTTCAAGGTTGTAATCAGAGTGAGGCTGTGTGTGTTGATGCAGGTCATTTTGGACACGGTCTCCTCCTCATGGGTTCACTCAAGCTACAGGTAGACAGGAACTGAGAAAAGCTCCTGGAGAGACAGAGAACAAATCCTGTGATTGCAGGAGATTTGGGGAAGAAGGGCTTCCTCTGAGCCATTGAGAAATTCTGTTTTCTTTTCTCTCTCTTTCTGTCCTGCTCTGTGGAGTGGAAGGTGTGTGGGTGAGATGAGCTGCGCTTGTGTCGCTCATCTCTCCTTCATGTGGCTCATGTGAGTGGAGTTGGGCTCCTCTGGCCTCTGGGCACATGGAGATAGCATTCAAAAGCACTTCACACACATCAGGGCTTAATCTCGGCCATCAAGGCCAATTGTGATTGAATCATAGTGCTTCTCCATGAAAATCGAGACAACTCACCGACAATCACACCAGCCACCAGGATATCCAGACAACTCACAGACAATCACACCAGCCACCAGGACATCACTTTTTCTTACTCCAGACGTTTTCCAAAGAGACTCAGCTAGGCAAAGAGCTTCAGTATGTGTCTGTGTCTGTGTGTTTGTGTACGCACACATCTGTGTGTGTGTGTGTGTGTGTGTGTGTGTGTGTGTGTGTGTGTGTCTGTGCGTGTGTGTGTGTGGGGGGAAATCCCTTATGATGCCCTTGTATTCTTGCACAAATCATACCAAGGCATGACGGAGCATGGTGCTTGGAGGCAGAACAGTCGGGTTCTTGGAGAATTCAGCTGTTCGAACAATAAACAATTTAATTCCAATCTCTATCGGTCCATCACTGTGGCTGCTCGACATGTGCCAAAAACCATCAAGGTGGTTTTGTTCTAAAGCATGGCGTGTGCTTATGTTTACAAACTGTTTTTTTTTTAAAGCCTTATTTCATTTCCTGTTGTGGTGTTTCACCAGAGATAGTTATAATCATTCAAATTGTTTTTTTTTTGTGGTTAAAAAATAAATCACAATGAATTTACAGGTGCTATGACTCTCCCAAGGTTGGTTTGAACTAACAAATCGAAAGATAATCCATCCTTGTCCAAAAATATGAGAATGTCAACAATTACATTGCAATAAATTCCCCTCATGTTGTAAATCAGGGAATGGTATTGTCAAGGTTATTGCATGACATGAGAGAGAAAGACAGTGTGAAAGCTCACTCTGCACATAGGTGTCAGTGCAGACACCAGACATTCCTGCTGCCCCAGCCTGTTCCCAGAACTGTGTCCCTAATTTCACAACCTGATTCATAATGAAAATCTCTGAGGCATTTCAAGTTATGGCATAAGTGAGACATCTCAGGTGTGCGACCACTGAACAGGTGCATGGCGGAATTACTGTCCCGAACCCTCTTGGCCGCCTGACATATCACATCTGGAGTCGGCACGGATCAATGCTGGCTCCTGCTCCAATGCGCCACCTGCTCATCACATTGATACGACGTGACAGAAAACAGCAACAGGAGAGAGACTTGTTTACTTGTATTTAGCATTTCTGCATACCAAACAGCCTTGTTGATGCGCATGGTATTTCAGCATACGAGGAGATCAGGTGAGGCTTTACTTTTGCAAGGGCTTTTGAGTTAGAAATGTAGAACATTTTGTCTCTGTTTTTGAGGTCTGTTTCCATGGACACAATCAGCCATGAATGATACAGTGATTAAGTCAGTGAGTTTTGGATCAAGTTACTTTCATTCAGTGTATACTGTACATGCACCTGGTTTAATTAGCGCAACGTATTTTGTTTTGTTTGTTTTGTTCTGTTAAAGCCACTTTTAATCTAACTTTGGAGTGGGTATATATAATTTTGGGCTTCACTGTGTGTATATGTATGCATGTACTGTATGTGTGTGTCTGCATGTACAGCATGTATGTATGTATCTATGTTTATTATTGGGCTTTTTCTCAGGCCAATATCATGAGGGCTCCAGCCACTATCATGTATGCCGTATCCCTCGGCCCATAAGCACAGTGCCACCAGCGCACACCAAGCTCCCCACAACCTGCTCCCCACCAGGTCACCTGCACACCTGGCTTTGACTTGGAGCTCTCCCTATGAAGATGCTGCTCTGACTCCAGATGGTCTGATGGATGCCCAGTCACACTGGAATAGTTAAAAATGGTTTCAGCATATTGCCATTATATCATTTATAATTATTTATCAAATAACACTGTGGCAAATGAGTATTTTGTGTAATATGGGCACAAGAGGTGTAAGACTCTTGAAGTGTTCATTCCATGACACCCTGTGACTAATCCATAATCAAAGGCACAGAATTGAGATAAAAGAGAGGTGGGTGGAGGGGAGGCTGTGGGGTACGAGAAAAGGCAGGAATACGCGTGTGAGGGGACCAGGAATCCAGCTCAGATCTGCCATTCAAAACAGCACCTGGAAGGGGCTTTCCAGCGAAGGCGCTTCAGTCATCAATCAGGGCCAAAAGGAGCGTCCAAAACCTGCCTGTCAGATTTTAGTGGTTTGCTCTGTCGGTGCACAAAAAGAAAGAAAGGAAAAAAGTTCCCCCTCACTCTCCGGAGCTGGGATTTCACAATGCAGCCACCGCAGCTCGCCGGGTAGGTGTTGCTTTATGGTGTATTATCATGGAAAATACGCCTAATGATTAATGATGACACTTCTGAAGCTTTTTGTGCACAGGACTGCACAGCAGCCTCTCCTTGGCTTAAAGGTATAGCAAGCACTCTGCGTTACACTGTACTCTGAACAAGAGCACTACCCGCACAGCTAACATGAAAAGACTGTTTAAAATAAATAAATTAGAAGGGGAAAATGTGCACTGTGTGTTAAGGTGAGAGAGATATATGGCAGGAGATTTATTTCCCCCTAACGTGGAGACAGGATGATTAAACGACTTTGTGATACCCATTTGCACTATGACTGATGTGCTTTTAATAACATTAACATGGATGGCGCTGAAAACGGACATGTTAAAGAGAAAACCTGGCAGAGACGTATCTTTCCTTGTCAGAAAACTGCATAAAAGAAGAACCGAAATCAATTTTCTGTGATTCCTTGGCGCTGTAGTTGGACTCTAACCATAACAATATTAAACAGTATCATGTAACTGGGTTAGAAAGGCATTGTGGATGTATCTCCCTTAAATTAGTGAGACAAGCCGTCTAACAGCATGGCTTTTGTATGCCTCGCATTGGGGGATAAGCCGTCTCATTTGTAATATAGACATAACGTGACACATTTACTGGGCTGGTTCTTTTCCCACGATCGGCTCGGTTTAATAAAGGCCGGACCGCATTCATGTGCACTTCATCAACAGAGAAAAAAACACATTCTCACCATATCACTCTATCGCACTCAGCTGCAGTCCGCCTGGGCTAGCCATCGGATCCGGCCTGGACCTGGCCCTCATTGGGGCCACTTCCGCCGCAGCCTAAACAGCTCTGAGGGAGAGAAAAAAAAGACATGCCGGATGACCCAATGTCTCTGTTCCTGTTTCGGAGCTCCATCAGCTTTTTATTGGCCAACAGACGAAACGAATGAAGCGTTCAAAGAGGGAGAGGCATGGAGAGTCATAAAAGTGTGAAAGGCTTTTCGTCAGCGTCTGTGTGCTCCAATGCGCAATAACTAACTTTCTCTGTCGCATCAGCCACATTTGAAGTCAAACTATTTCCGAATTATTTCCATCCATTTTGCCTTGCTGTGGACAAAATTTATGACCTCGTAGAGTATGTGAAAACATTCTTGAGATTATGATCTAACAAAGCTTTGTTCTAGGATTGAGATGACCTTATCACACCCTAAGAAAATGCCATCGGATAATTATTCATTTTTCTGAGGGTATGAAAATGTAAGAAAATGTCATGATCTCAAATTGCATTCATCCTCCTGTGCTGTATGTGATTTGCATATTTCTTTAGCCATTTTATTTTATGTTTGCAATAATCAGGTAATAGAGAAAACATGTGAAAGGTAACCATCTGAGAAGGGTTGTTCAAACCCCATGTCATAAGACAAATAACCTAGCTGACATATGCGTAATTATACCTTTAACCTTCAGAACATAAGCACAATTTGTTTCGACTGTCAGTGCACAGTCATAGTCAAGTGTCACGTCATCATTTTTTTATGAATGTCATGTCAGCTCTCAAAGTGTTTGATGCTATTCCAGCTAATTAGCATGAGAGAAGGGTGTTGTCACCGTCATGGCACTATCAGCTTATGTTGTGATGCTGATGTCAGAGTGACGTCTGCCATTACACTGTTATGATACGATGTGATAAGAGTCACATGTGCTCTTAGGGTGTGGCATGTGTGGCTCTGCTGAGGGGCGGTTGAGAGCTGGAAGACAGCACGCTCTACCCTGTCCAGGCCTGCTGATTAAGCTATAGAATTGACCTCTCGGGAGCCACTGAGTACAACCCCTGCTCCAGAGAGGCCACTAGCCAAGTCATGGGAGCCAGCAATTTCATGCGAATTTGTTCTAGATTACCAAAGCATATTATTCTGATAGGCCTTAAAATAATGCACACTTGTTGTGAATGACCTGTCAATTAGAGGGAGCAGCAGTACTGAGCGCGCTCAGTGCACAGCTGAAGAGGTGGCCCCTCTCCTCCAGCGGCACCGTAGGAACTAATAAGCTGTGGACTATTGCCAGTTAGGGCTTATAGGGAGACTGATGTAATGTTTATACAATATAGGAATATTTCACTTTGCTGTCAGAGTGCTAACTCACCTGTGTTTATTCAATCCCCAAAGAATCCCTCGCAGGGCGAAGCGAGGTGGAGACAATGATCCGCCTGTGACGCCGGGAGATCTACAGCGTGCGAAGGGCCCCGGCGAAACATGTCTGGTCTCTAGCCACCGCGGCTGCGCTTGGCTGCCGTTCAAGAGCGGAGAGTGGAGGAACCTCGTTGGCCAGATCGGATGCTCAAAATGAGCTCGGTTTTTCTTTCTTTCTTTCTTTTTTTTCATTTCACTTATTTCTTTTCTCTTTTTCATTTCTTTTTTAACGCTCAATGTGTGGGCACCCTAAATTGAGCAGAGGTGTTCCCTCCGCCATAATAAAATTCCTGGCGGCCCCGTAAGAAGGAGCAGCTGTGTTGGGTCAGCGTACTGTATGTGTCTGCTGTAGAATCTCTGATGCTGTGGGTGAGCGCAAACACTCGGCCTGTGAGAGTATGTCAGGGAGCTGTGGACCTGCTCTATTTCTGGAGCCCTGGTGATCTCTCTCCCTCGTCCACTGTGAGAGCAGAGTAAACAAGAGTGGCCATGCTGTGGTCCCTCACACAATGACATAGGCAGAGGGGACAACATTAGCAGTTGGAATTCCTGGAGCTCAACACGTGGACTGATTGGACAACAACACAGATGTGAAAGGTTGAAAAGTGAACACACACACACACACGCACTGGTAGGATATGCCTTACCTGTGTTGCAAGCCCTTTCGGTGAAACACATCAGCTGCATATATGTGTGTACAAGGGGTATCCCTGATACAGTGTGTGTTCAGCATCCTGTGGAAGTTTCTGGAAGGAATGCATATTTGAAAAGGTGGCTCTCAGGTCAGAGCCCAGGTAGCGAGTGTGGGCCAGATCTGTGCCGGGTTGGGGCCAGACTCAAGCCAGAGTTCACCGTTGTTAGGGATGGTTTGCGTTGCTTAGTCACGTTGTCATGGAGCCCCTCACGGGATGCCATGCGTTGCCAAGCGTGGAGCCTGATGCTTTATGTAACGCTGCAGCGTCCCAGCTCAGCGCACTCACTCACTCACTCACTCACTCTGCGCCGCTCTGCTCCGAATCAAACCTGCCTTTGTTTAAAGCAAACGCCCTCCGAGCCGTGACGTGGCAATACCTTAGACACTATTGCAGATGCAGTCGGGCTGCCGTCAGGTGAACTCTGGAAAAAAAAAAGAGAAAAGAACCAAATGTTTTGACAGATTCCAAGGTTACTGAAATATTTTGATGAAAGTTGCAGGAAAATATTTTGATAAGGCACGCTGGCAGTCGAAATTAATGGCACATTGTCGGGCTGATCCACGGCGCTGTGAGGTGCAATCTGGGAGAGTGAAAAAAGATAGGGCTTAGCGCTGGCAACATCGCCCGCTTCTACAAACCAAGCTCAACACTCTGAACGTGCACTGACTGCCTGGGTCTCACTGGCAGAACCCACTATGACAGTGGAGATGAAATGTGATTAATACGTCTCAACATAAGGGGCTGCTTGTACCGAGCAGTTGAAGTGGAGCCGTCCTGATGCTGCTAAATAAACATATTGACAGAAATAATCCCGTTGCCAAATAAACCTACAAGATGCCGGCTTGTAAAGTCATGTCTTTTTTGATGCTGGAGCTGGCAGATTCACAGCGCCAGGATCTAAAACACGGGAGGAATGTGGAAATGATCACAATGGTATCCCAGACGCACTCTAAACACTTGGATCACACTTTTACAAAAAGAGAAGAGAGAGAAGAAAGTCGGCTGAGATGATGACAAAGCCAGGGGTGAATGAGGATGAGCCTCGAGGTCACGGAGTTCAGCGTACTGTCAGCGCTGTGTTAGGGGCACAGATCTGCCTGATTAAGCCCAGCTAGACTGGACATGAGCATGGCACAGTCTACGTACACATCGCGCACACACAGCTCATGGACGCCAGTCTTTTGTAATAGGAGACATACTCTTCTCTGGCCTTCACATGAACCAATGGAGCCCATTTGATTGTCAGGCATAGTCACCGTAAAGTAACATCCTGAAGAGATATCTCAGGCACATTATTGGCAACTTAGCAAAAACCTTCAGTTACATGAGAACTGTGACTGTATTTACTTTGGTAGCCTGTAATTCAATGCTGTGTGATTGGCTGTGCGAAAGAAAATTAAACTAAAGGTCTGTCTTGTTGGGTTTCTGAAATGTGAATGAACGTGTTACTGAGAGAGGGGGTGAGGGGAGGGAGATAGAGAGGAACAGAGAGAGAGAGAGAGTATAAGGGGAGGAGGGGAGAGTCTCCAAAAAGTCGTTTTTTTGTCTATTAGCATACATTTGAAAGTGCCTCTTTGATCAGCAGGCATACAGACAAAAGAATGAAAAGAATGCTAAGAAACCAAATGAAACAAAACAAAACCAAAACATGACACCCCGGTGTAGCTTACCGGGACCGTGGCACACCATTATCACTATTTTTGCTCATGACTACATTGTGTGAGTAATATGTGTAAACGTTCCTACATTTTGTCTGCGTCTAGTAGAGGTGGTGCAGTGTGGTGTGGAGGGCGCTTGTGAGGGGATTGCGCTGCATAGCTCCCTGTTCCTCGCCGACACACAGTAGCTTTTGTGTGCACTGGCCTGGATCACTGAGCAAGCAATGAGAGGAGAAAGAAAGAAAGAAAGAAAGAAAGTTTATTCTTCTCCCCCTTTTTTCACGTACGTTTTCCTTTTCAGTTTGTGTGGCATTTTCTCATCTCTCGCTCCCGCTCTCTCTCTCCCTCGACCAATCTCCCTCTCTCTCTCTCTCTGTCTACCATTCTCAATCTAACACACTGAATCACATTGAAGTTTACTTACATCATGTAAATCAACATTCACACACACACTCACACACATACACACATGCGTGTGTGTGTGTGTGTGTGTGTGTGTGTGTGTATGTGTGTATAGACATACTGTATATATATATATATATTAGCATGTTTGCAGAACTAGCGTTTGAAGCATAAGCATCATTTCCAGAACTCTCAGATCTGGGTGGTGAGGCTTACTGTGTTCTGTCATGACATCAAGTGTTTTCAAGTGTGACATAGATGTTTACAGTCTGCCCATATGGTATTGTACTATCTAATTAGCCCTGGTGGCTAGTGCGCTGTGTGTTGCTGTTGAGGCGAGGAGCCTGTGCAGGTTTGTTGGCGTCCATTCCCAGGCCTGCAGCGCGCTGAGGAGTGACTGCATGTGTTGGATTCCCAGAGTCATTCCCCGAGTGTCTTATCTGAGAAGGGTGGACACACTGTAATCCTGTTTGTCATGGATTAACAGATGGCTTTGGAGAGAGGTTTGTGTGTGTGTGTGTGTGTGTGTGTGTGTATATGTGTGTGTGTGTGTGTGTGCGTGCGCGTGTGCGACTCGAGCTTGTCTCAGTGAGTTTGGGAAAAATCTCTCAGCGCGTGTTTTCGTTCGGGCGGCCGGTCAGACATGGACCTCGTCGGCTCGGGCAGCGGCTCCCGCCCAGCGGGTCCTGATTAGGAGTGAATGTGGAGCAGGGGCTGCGTCGCGCCGGACCGCGCTGGACGGTGCAGGCACTGCGGGGAACGCCCGTTTTGTTTTCGCCTGACGCCATTCAGAGGCCTCCCTGCTGACCGGGACCATCAGCTGGCCTCACTCACACTGATGGCACCCACTGAGCTGCACCCTCCACCGCCGCTGCTGTGGACACACACACACACACACGCACACACACACACACACACACACACACACACACACACACACACACACACACACACATCTACAGACACATGTAAACACTCGCACACTCACATGTGCACACAAACACTCACACAGAGATTCACTCAAGTATATAATACACACACACACACAAAAACACATACACACACTCACACCCACCCACACACACACACACACTCACACAGATATTCACTCATGTACAGTACATACTACACGCGCGCGCTCACGTTGTGGGTCGCCCCGCGAGCCGCAGCACAAGTGTGTGTGTGTGTAATATCACTGTCAGAGTGGGAGCCCGCGCGCGCGCACACACACACCTCTCTCACGCTATCTGGGCCCCGCGGGAGCACTTCACGTCTCGGCCGCCGCGATCACGACACAACACACGCCTCCTCCCCTGTGATGTCACACATGAAAAGCCAGGGGTGAGCTGGGGCTCTCTCTGAGGGTGGGGGTGGGGTGGTGGTGGTGGGGGTGGGGGTGGTGTTGGGGTGATCCCACACAACACGTAGCAGGGCTGGAAGCAGGAGGAGGCCTCGCTTTTGTTTAGCGTTGCTTAAACAAAAACGTGACGGCATGCGATGGTTGGGCTGGCGGAGGGGGCCGTCCGCCTTCACGCCTCTTGGACGACCTCTTTGTGATGCAGCGCTCAAAGGAAGCGTTGCTGTTCATCAAAGGCCTGCTGCACCTTATGCCCCGACCACTCTCATGTGCTCATGGGCTCATGTGCTCACTCCGGCCAGGGAGGAGGAGGGAGAGAGGGGGTCAGCGTGCTACTGCAGGACTGCTTGACCCCTCTGCTCTGGAGAGGGATGTGGCCCATGACCTCTGGAGTCTGGGCCGGTCAGGGCCTTGTGCGTGTCCGCATGAGAGCGTTAGAGAGTGGACGTGCTGCTATCAGGGGCCGGGCCCTCATATCAGCAGCTATCTGCTCAACACTCCTCTCCGTCTTCAGCCCTCTCTGCTTTCTCTCTCGCTTTTCTACACTCCCTCCATCTCTCCCTTCCTCTGCACTCTCTCCATTTCTCTCTCTCCCTTCCTCTGCACTCTCTTCATCTCTCTCTGCACTTTCTCTACACTCTCTCCATCTTGCTCTCTCTCTCTTCCTCTACACTCTCTCCATCTTGCTCTCTCTCTGCACTCTCTCCATCTTGCCCTCTCTCTCTCTCCCTTTCTCTGCACTCTCTTTATGTTGCCCTCTCTCTCCCTTTCTCTGCACTCTCTTTATGTTGCCCTCTCTCTCCCTTTCTCTGCACTCTCTCTATGTTGCCCTCTCTCTCCCTTTCTCTGCACTCTCTTCTTCTTGCACTCTTTCTCTGCACTCCCCCCCCCCCCCCTTTATCCTCACTCTCTCTCGTCTCGTAATGCGCTGTTACAAGTCGTGATTGATTGTAGGGAAATAGCGGTAATGTGGGCAGGCTGGAATGCCATTACCGCGGCGTTCACACACCCCTACAAGATTCCAGCGCGCCGGTGAGCCCAAGCGTCAGAGACAGGCCCCGAAAACGCCTGGAATTTACATTAATTCATGCTTAAAAGCACAGGGAGGAGAGCATTGCTCACTGTTTACAGAAAGGCGTCCCACGAATCAATCGCCTCTCTCTTTCTTCTCTCTCTCTCCTTACCTCTCCCCTATCTCTTCTCTTTCTTTTTACCTCTCCCCTTATGTCCTCTCTCTCTCTCTCCTTACCTCTCCCTCTTTCTCTTCTCTTTCTCTCCTTACCTTTCCCCTTATGTCCTCTTTCCCTCTCTCTCTCTCTCTCTCTATCTATCTATTTATCGCTCTCCTTACCTCTCCCCCCACCTCCTCCCTCTTTCTCTGCTACTCCAGTTCTGGAGGTCCATTTAGGAGGCCAAAGCAAACGCTGGCTCTTCATAAACAGGCTTTTAGGGCCTGCTGGCCTGGCCTCTCCTTCTCATAAACTTGATGAGGCTTCACGAGCCACTGGGTGCCATTAGAGAGGAGAGGTTAAGTGCTGCACTGCTCTACGCTGCTCTCACCTGTGCTGAGCCCCTGTGATGGACAGCTCTCTGACCCTCCCACACACAGAGCACCAGCAAAGCCATTTCAGAATGCACCCCCTCCTTCTCCACTTGTTTAGCATCTTCTTCCTCTCTAGAGGAACAAAAACATTCTCATTCTTCTTCTTCTTCGGCCCCGTTTACACATACATGGGTATTTTTAGAAACGGAGACTTTTCACTTTGTTTATGCCTTTTGTTTACACACAAACACCGATTTCACCTCTGAACAGGATTCTTTCTAAAAATTCTTTAGGAAAACTCTTGTTTCACCTTTGAATGTCAACTTCTTGTTCCTCTTCTTCTTCACCTTCTTCTTGCTCTTCTTCAACTTCTTCTTCTTTGTTTTCATCTAAACTTCATAACTCGCGTCACTCTTTCTGTCACATTTTCAGATACATTTTCAGATTAGATGGATTTGATTCAGCACCTCCACATTTTCCCGATTAAAATACAATTACACGAGTAGTTACACGACCAAGTATGGTGAGACAAAATAAAACGTGGCGCTTTTCTAAGTGGGTAAAACGGATAACTATAATGTGTGGCGGAATAACACTGAGCACTTCGACTTGACACAGTGACAGTAATATCATCACTCCAAAGTGAAACTGAAAATGCAAGAGTGATGATATTACTGCGCCAAGTCGAAGTGCTCCCAAGTGCTATTCGGCCACACATTATATTAACCTTCTTACCCGTTTAGAAAAGTGCCACGTTTCCTTTTGTCTCACCAACTACTTGTGTAAAATAGGGAAAACGTGGAGGTGTTTGGTCGCCTCTAACTTCATCTCTGTTTGGACCATAATGAATGAACTGGGCTAGCTAAGTGTTCATCAAAGTAGCTGCGCGCCAGAGCCATTGAGTGCACGCATTGAAACATGAGAGGTATGTATGAACTCGTCTTAGTTAAGGGAATAACGTAGTTTAATATGAATATGAATTGTGCTTCAGACATTTTTAGGAATAGTACAAACAGTAGAAATACTATACTGATACTAATATTTCTGAGAGCAATGGTAGAAATAGAAGAAATAATATACTATAGTGTGAGAAATAGTAAGCCTGTGTCTTCAGACTGAGTTGAAGTCCTTTCTATGGACAGCACCTGCTGTGAGCAAAATGGAGTGTGTTGCGCTGGCTGGCCCTGTGCCCGCGGGCCGTATAGGCGTGAGGACGAGAGTGTGTTGCGCTGGCTGGCCCTGTGCCCGCGGGCCGTATAGGCGTGAGGACCAGAGTGTGTTGCGCTGGCTGGCCCTGTGCCCGCGGGCCGTATAGGCGTGAGGACCAGAGTGTGTTGCGCTGGCTGGCCCTGTGCCCGCGGGCCGTATAGGCGTGAGGACCAGAGTGTGTTGCGCTGGCTGGCCCTGTGCCCGCGGGCCGTATAGGCGTGAGGACCAGAGTGTGTTGCGCTGGCTGGCCCTGTGCCCGCGGGCCGTATAGGCGTGAGGACCAGAGTGTGTTGCGCTGGCTGGCCCTGTGCCCGCGGGCCGTATAGGCGTGAGGACCAGAGTGTGTTGCGCTGGCTGGCCCTGTGCCCGCGGGCCGTATAGGCGTGAGGACGAGAGTGTGTTGCGCTGGCTGGCCCTGTGCCCGCGGGCCTTATAGGCGTGAGGGCGAGAGTGTGTTGCGCTGGCTGGCCCTGTGCCCGCAGGCTGTAGGCGTGAGGACGAGAGTGTGTTGCGCTGGCTGGCCCTGTGCCCGCGGGCCTTATAGGCGTGAGGGCGAGAGTGTGTTGCGCTGGCTGGCCCTGTGCCCGCAGGCTGTAGGCGTGAGGACGAGAGTGTGTTGCGCTGGCTGGCCCTGTGCCCGCGGGCCTTATAGGCGTGAGGGCGAGAGTGGCGGCGGCGGCGTGGCTGTCTTCACTCATCTCGACCCCGGCAAGCTGGAGCTCATTATCGCAAGGGCCGTGCCACGGCAACGCTCCCACCATGACGGCTGTGATGTCACCGGGAGCAGGCCCCCGCAGGTGTGACGGTCACGTTCGAGGGCCTGGGTTGAGCGCGTGTGTGTGTGTGTGTGTGTGTGCGAGTCATCGGTTGTCCTCCTCCTCGTGTGGCACGGTCGGGACGACACCTTCTTTCCATGGCGTGCGCTCGGTGAAAAGAAAGCGTGGCGGGAGCGGAGGACGAGCGCTTTTCCGTTGTTTTGGCCCCCTCGCCGAGGAGCGGAGCGTCATCTTGGGCAGTGACCACATGAACAGTGTAACAAGACCCCACCCTACAGTAACCTTCCCAACAACACACACACACACACACTTCTCTGCCTTCCACACCCCTGTTGCCCCAGGGCACTATGAGGGTTTTCTTGGGGTGGGGGTGAGGTGGAATGGGGGGGTAAGGAACATAATATTGGGGGGGGGGGGGTGCAAGCAGAACAAGGTTGGGGAGGAGGGAGGTTGCAATCTGGGCCCCGTCGGTCACTCCCAGGTCAGACTCTCAGGAGAGCCTGCAGCCCCTTCTCCTCCGAGAGCTCCTTAACAGGGTCTCACTTTTCATGCACTGGGGCCTCTCCTCCTCTACAGGAGGCCACCCAGGAGGCCTCCCTCCCTCCTCCCTCCTCCCTCCTCCCTCCTCCTCCTCCCTCCCTCCTCCTTCTCTGATGCTCTGCTGAAGGGGTTGCAACAGAGCGTGGGGCTGTTTGTCTCTGAAACCCCAAGCTCTGTGTTTGATTGTTGAGCTGAAACATTTCTGCACCTGCGAATGGTTTTCTATTTTACTGAGAACAAGACTGAATATGAATATATAGCATATGTGTGTGTGTGTGTGTGTGTGTGTGTGTGTGTGTGTAGGGAAGAGGGAAGAGACTAGGGAACAGAAAGGCAGGCATATCACAGAGAGAGAGCAAGAGAGAGCACTAGTTGTCTGTCCCAGCGGTTCACACACACAGTGACCGGACACAGCTGCACTTGCGTGCTCGCTAGCACAGGCTGCCTGGCCTGGCGTCCTCACACACTCTTCTATTAGAGAACTGCAGCAGAGAGGGAATTCAGCTCACAAACTATTCATCATGGCTGCCTTTTTTCCATGCTTTCACACACACACACACACACACACACACACACACACACACAGTCACACACACACACACACACACACACACAGTCACACACACACGCACACGTACACGCACACGCACACGCACACACACACACACACACACACAGTCTGGCAATGAGCATTTCACTCAGGCTTGCAAATGGCAATTCATTGATCTCCGTGCCAGTGGATGGGTTCAAAGTGACCTGGTGGAAACACTGAGGTGTAGCAGGCCAGGCTCCTCAGCAGCACACCAAAGGAAGGTGCTGGGCTATGGAGGAATCGCTTGGCCTGGCTGCTTGTTTATTTAGCAGACTACTCATATCTGTCAGGGAGAAATGTGGATATGCCCGCTCTCATTGTACTCGCTTGAACCGCTGCCAAGCCCTCAGTGAGCCTGAAGACACATACAAGGGCAGGCAGATTTTGTCAAGGCAAAGTGCTTGTGAAGGCTTCGGGGGTGGAGAGGCTGGGTGCCGCGGGGGCCGGCCTGTAACCGTAGCCGGTGTGGCGTGCCGGCGGGACCAGGGGCCTGTGAAACTTGGCTGCGGCGGTGCGCGGGACGCACAACAGCACAACCTGCTTGGAGCGAACGATTTTGGGGCGGTCGAGAAACCAGCGCGCTGGTTTTCCAGGAGGAGTCCTTCGTCTGATCTGATCCAAAGGTAAACGTTCAGGCGGGAGACTCGAGCGCCCCCGAACGCACACACACACTCCGTATCTTGTTACCGCTCCGCAGCAAATGAGCACACATAATGGGAATCCAAGCTGTCACATGTCCAGGACTGAGCCCTGTTCCAGCTGCACTACTACTTCACTATACATCTGCTGAACTGACACAGCGCTCTGCTACGGCTAACTCCTCCATACATCTGCTGAACTGACACAGCGCTCTGCTACGGCTAACTCCTCCATACATCTGCTGAACTGACACAGCGCTCTGCTACGGCTAACTCCTCCATACATCTGCTGAACTGACACAGCGCTCTGCTACGGCTAACTCCTCCATACATCTGCTGAACTGACACAGCGCTCTGCTACGGCTAACTCCTCCATACATCTGCTGAACTGACACACGCTCTGCTACGGCTAACTCCTCCATCCACCATGTCCACTCAGTGAGAAGTATGCACATGCTATGGGTTCCCCAAGAAGACCTCACTTCCCCAATCACAGGCATCTCCTTTCTCTTAAAAATATGATAGTCTAAGTTGTCTTAGTTGTGTGAAGGTCTTTGTAAGGCTCGTTCACTCTACTTGTGGCTAGAGGCTGTAATAACTTTCTGCGTTCTTTCTTGCGTTGGGAGAAACCCGTGAGTCAGTCAAACTGAAGGCAAACTACAGTCAGCGGCAGGAGGGATATCTTGGACAGCAGGAGATTTCTGTCCTTGCCATCAGAGTCATCTGGGACCAATGGAAAAGGTATAGAAGAGGCCTGTAACCATGGTGGCAGTCGTCTGGCGACAACATGTTAATTGCCGCCTGAACGGAGCGGTTCCCCCTAACAACGGTGTGCAATTCCCCGTCCAGATGTACTTTCACAGGAAGCAGTGCAGATGCTGCCTCCACTGCACTCAAATGATGGGGGTGGAGGGTGTGTGTGTGTGTGTGTGTGTGTGTGTGTGTGTATGTGTTGGGTGAGCGAGGGCGGTATAAGGTGGACCCTGTGTTTAAACGGTACAAGGTGGGGGGAGGACGGCACCTCAGAGATACAACAGCTGTTTGCACCTGTAAAAAGCCTTGGCTATTCGTGAGTCACTGGCCGTGGAATGTGTGAAAGAATGCAGAATGTATTCGGCATCGGCCATGTTTGCAGTAATTACAGCGTCAGAGGTAATGGCGTTATCAACAAGAACATCTGTCTCCTTCAGACAAGGCTGTGCTAACATGTTTATGTTCTCTCAATCAAACCAGGCACTTTAGGGTATAGTAATAATGCTGTACTGTATATCAAAAATGCCAATACTTTACTTTAAAACCATCTTCATAACCATGCCAGCATTGACATACTATCACATGTAGCATATACGTTTGATGTACATCTCATACTGATCCCCAAGACATAAAGTATCTTAGGCTAGACCAGCTACAGTTAATCATAGTATGCGTGAATACAGCACATACTGTATATAGGAGCAGGCATTACCATGATGTAGCCATGTATCATCCCTGTCTCTGATTGTGCTTGATGAATCATAGGTGAGCTGTTAGCACTCATCCAAGCAGGTAAAGTCTGATCAAGCTGACGTCCTCTGAGGCTCTGACTCAGATCTCAAATGTGCCGATTCAGATGTGTCACTGCAGGGAAGACAAATAAAAGAATTTCTTAGCAGTCATCACACACACAAACACACACACCCATCCACTCCCACTTCTCGGTTGAGAGACACTGAGACACTGATGAGATGAGATGAGAGCATGATATGCATCCAGGCTGATCGTTGGAGTAGGAGATATTGTTAGGTGGGACACATACCACCAAGTGGAAAAATGGGGCAGTCTTTAACATGAAAGATGGCAGATGTGTAACTTGAAGACCTGCTCTGCACTCTACAGAGCCCAATATTATTGTCAGAAAAGGCAAACCTGACATTTCACCTCACCTAAATGTTCTGTTTACTTCCACAGTTACTGTGGTGATAGCTGCACAGCAAAATATGCCACATGCACAGTAAGCCAGTTAACCAAAGAGAGAGAGAGAGAAAGTATTTTAGTGATATCGAAATGTTGCTAATGCCATTTATGTCAAGTTTAAACGGTAATAACAGCTATGTACTTTTAAGGTCAAGGGAGTTATGAGTCTCTCCCCAATGACTTAGATAGGAGCCTGATTTTGTTTGCTTGAAAAGAACTGCCCAAAGGCATTGCCAAGATGGCCTCAGAGTGGCGAGACTTGCCCATAAGGACTTTGGCATTGCACGCCAGGGACCAGTGCCAGCGGCGGGTCATCAGACAAATATGTTCATATTATCTTCAGAAAAGGTCAAATTTATTTGATTCCCACCCACTCTTTGATATGCACGCTCAAGCTCAAGCTCGGCGTGCAGGTAACAGGGAGAGGAGTTGAGCTCTTACAGATGTCTGAGTCTGGCTTTAATGCAGGAATTTATTCTGAGTCCAAGGCAATTACGTGCAGTAACAACACTTATCTCCACTCGATTGCCTTAATCAGCCGGGAGGTTGCATTCAATTTAAACAACATCCACTCAAGTGAAGCAAGATTTATAAGGCCAGGTTAAGTCTCGGTGCTAAAAATAATACCAGACTCTGTTATCATGTCTTTTTTTTTTATTTATGCTCGCCAGAGGGTACCTCGCTGGATACGTTACAAATCATACCTCCCTTATCTTCACCTCAAAAGGTAACTTCAGGTCCAGATGAAGACAAATAAGAGGAGTTGTTGTAATCTGTTGTAAATGTCGAGTATTTGTGAGTGAGTTAAAAGTCAAACTGTGTTAAAAGTTCAAGTGAGCGGTGTTTCTTGGATCTACGGCAGATTTGCAGTCTCAGCGATATCCAAACAAATGGAATGTCTGCTCTCCGCATGGGAGAGAAGGTCTTCCATATTCCGATGGCACAGACCACTCAATACGACTCCATTTGGATCAGCTGCTGGTACTTCAGTGACCACTTTGGACCCTGAAAGGGTTGTTGAGCAAGTGCCATGGTAAGAGGGAGAGGATAGTCGCTCAATCATTTACCAGTGGTAGCTCTTCAACAGTGCTTATTGGGAAATGCACAGCCCGCGGTTCTGTTGCTGAGTTGGACCTGGAACCGGAGCGCTCGGCTCCACTGGAGATCCTTGCGGCCCACGCCTCTCCCCCCTCCCTGGGCGAATGGGACCAACGAGCTTTAATGCCACAAACAGATGGCAAGGGGTTCCCCGAAGCGCGCCGCACGACCCCATACCTGTGTCAGGCCCAATTACGCCTGAGCAGCCCTCGCCAGCACACTGGACATTCCGCCTTGGCCCAGCGCCGATACGCTCCCCACCTTGAGTCTCACCGGGATTTCTCCGCACGCCCCCCCACACACACACACACACACACAAACCCCCCAGGCTTGCCCCCCTACCCCCCACCAGATAAGGCAGGCCTGGAATGGCCTGTGTTCTGCTTGTGTGTGTGTGTGTGTGTATGTGTGTGCATGTGTGTATGCATGTGTTTGTGTGTGCGTGTGTGTGTGCATGTGTTTGTGCATGTGCGTGTGTGTATATGCGTGTGTGTGTGTGTGTGTGTGTGTGTGTGTGTTGGGAGGTATGATGGTAAGGGGGTCCTGTAATGAGGCGACTCCAGTGCTGTAAGTGCTCCCCTGATTGCTCCTCAGCTCTGCTAGTGTGCTGTGCTGTGGTGTGGTGTGTGTGTGCTGTGGTGTGTGTGGTGTGGTGTGTGTGCTGTGCTGTGGTGTGGTGTGGTGTGGGCGGGGCGGGGGCCGCAGGTCTGAATATGCATGTGCAGGGGCTCTGAGTGAGGCCGGGAAATGAGGAGAGACGCTGGGAATGTCACGCAACACATCCAGGGCTTTGGAGCGTGTGTGTGTGCTTCTGCATGTACGTTTATGTGTGCATGAACGTGTGTACAGGGTCTGTGTGTGTTTGTGTGTGTACGGACATTGTATGTGTGTGTGTGTGTGTTTGCATGTACATGTCTCAAATGTGTGTGTGCATATGTGTGTGTGTGTGTGAAGTGAGGGACACGTGTGTGTATGAGGGTGAGCATGCATGTGTGCGTTTTACATTTATGGTGTGCAAATCTGCAGCAAACATGCATTCCTGATAGAGATATGGACTGTATGCATATCTGTGTATGTGTGTAAGTGTCAACACCATGTGTGTTTCAAACCCTGACACATTTACGAGCGTGTGGCACAAATTGGTCATAAATATTCTGTACATTCTGCCGTATTCCGTGTGTGACTTATCACTCCTAATCAAAGCCTAGTGGACGCTGCAGGGGTGGAACCTGAGCCTCCGAGAGCCTGGAATGTCCACTGGGCCTGGGCGAGGGCAGGGCACAGTCCGAGGCCGTCTCACTGCTCGCGCATTCATCACCTGATTGGGCTGCCTAGGCTGCAATTACTACTTGCTTTGACACCTCATCAGGTTACATTTCATTTGGGGAAAACGTTTCAATTTGGGGGTTTAAATAAACATGTCTTGCTTGTTCATAAGCAATTTTCAGTCGCTGAACATTTGAAATTGGAAATGATGAACAATCAAAGTGGCAGTCTTGATTAGGACTGATATCATTCAGACTCAAGATACTTCATATTCAATTTATTTTCTGCATATTGACAGGTTAGGTCCATCCTATCATGTATATTCACCTACAATCAGATTCTATATCTGGATGAAGACAGACTGATAGACTTTAACTGATCAAAACTGACCCACATATGGGTACCTACAGTATATATCTGATATGGTCACTGAAAGCAGCCCATAAATAAGAATAGTACTTATAGGTGTTATTACTCTCTACTGCCACCTGCTGGTCAGGGAGAAACCTGGCTGGGAACACACTTCAAGGTAATGATGCAGTGGTATCCTCAAAGCAACACGTTATATGGCCCACTGAGAGAGGTAAACCGGGAGCTTACCCATCCTTCACCCAAGCCAGATGTGAAGACAGAAATCACCAAACCGTATCTGACTGAAAATAAACAAAGACTATAGGTGGACTAACTGACAGCCAGAAACATAAACATGGGATTTTCATCAGGCATTCTTTTGTCCAAAGTCCTACTCCTCACCACAAGAGTATTCAGCATTCAAGAGCAACCACAGATTAAAACAAAATCAACACCATCAACAAAACATCATTGAGCACACTCTATCTAAGATGTTGGTGTTGATGTATTTATTTGTGATTGCTTCATTCAGATGAACATTTGTGTTTTGTCTGATTTCGCATGTTTTGATCATTCTAACACTTTCCTCTCTAAAGAACCTGACCTTGACCATGCCATGTTGGAGCAGTGTCTGGCTTCACATTTCTCAAGAGCGAATTTGAGATGGGAGTAGTTCTTTAAAGCCAACATCACTTCTAGAGTTCAGAGGTCAACCCGTGCCCCTGCACCGAGTGAGATACGGCGTTCACTGTGGCGTGTCAACATGGTCCTGAATGGGCTTTATCTCCTCAAAGCTCACTTCGGTATCTTCCAGCCATAATTGGGTTAAACATGATTAACTCTCCAAAGGAGTTGAGCTGGCTTGTCTGTGTCTCTCCCTCGCTCGCTCTGTGAGGCTCCTACTTACTTGTGACTGATTGAGCTCCGTGCCACGGCAAATGGGAAAATCAATGGCATGTTAAACACAGTGCAGCCAGGCAACGGGCCGTGGGTTATCACATGCTGTCAGTCTCAGCACACGTGCGCTCTCAGGAAATGTCCTGGAGACGGGCCGGCCGGGCTCACTCCGAGGATCTGCCATGAGAGGCCCTCCCAGCTACTGCTACACAGGACACAGAGCAACACTCTTCAGCTGATCTGGAATATCCCATCGCTTGTTCCAACATCACAAAGGTCTCCAGAATCACTCAGATTACAAGGCTCCTCAGCGAGCATTCAACAACTCTCTTCTTGCCATCATTCGCTAGCATGGAGTGCATATAAATAAGTCTTACAATGAATGTCACAAAGGATTATGAAATACAGATAGGAGCCATTTATGAGCAGTTGTTGGAAGCCCGTAACACAGTCCTGTCCTATCTCCAGCAGCAGTGTGGGAGTGGCCCTGCCAGCTGCACAGATGTGCTGTAGGAGAAGCCCATCTCCCTCTCCATCACATGGACGAGGGCCATCGCTGATGTATCCACGCCGCAATCAAAGCTCCACACATGACGTCAACGGAGACCCAGTGACCTGATGGGAGATAGCCGGGAGCGACCAGACCTTCCGAAGCTCCTCGGAAACTACAGTATGTGCTCTTTGT
Organism: Sardina pilchardus; assembly: GCF_963854185.1. NCBI lineage: Eukaryota > Metazoa > Chordata > Actinopteri > Clupeiformes > Clupeidae > Sardina > Sardina pilchardus. The sequence goes on along the minus strand of NC_085004.1, from coordinate 32,712,948 downwards.
TTTTGCCCCCCACCGGCCCCCCCTGGTCTACCCCCCCCCCCCCCTGCTGATGAGCAGTTGCAGTCAGGCTAATTGGTGCAGGACAAAGTGCTGTGATCAGTGGGGTAATTTGAAGGAAAATGAGGTTCCGCTAGGGTTACCTCATCACGAGTGGTCAAAGAGACAAAGAGAAGGAGAGAGAGAGAAAGAGAAGGAGAGAAAGAGAGAGGTCTATTCCCCCTCAGGCACCGACGCTTCTACTCCGGCCAAGTCCACCATGTGTGTCCTGAGGTGCAGAGGAGCACGCATTGCAGTCTGACCTCAGCCGACGTGGAGGGTCAGTGACCACCAAGCCTGGAGGATCCCCTGTCATCTCGGGGCTCTCTCACCCTCCCGACCTGCCGGCAGATTGCAAACACCTAATCAGCCCAATGAAGCAGTGCGATGATGCCTTTCCTGGTCTGTCATAGGAGGCGAGATCTCTTGAATGACCGGGCCTCCAACAGGTGGTTTCGGCCTGTCTGCTGACTGTAAGCTCCTGAGTACACAGGAAATGTGTGCACCATTGTTGACAAAAGCACATCATCCAGAACCTTGCCTTTGTCCTGGTTTGGGATGTACATGCAGGTCTTTAACCAATCATCTCTGCCTTGTCTAATCAGAAATGAATGTTCCCTCCATGCAATCTGTTTGAGGAGTGCTCAAGATGCTTTTTTTGGTGGAAATGAGTGGTTGTCTCCACATGTTATTCACAAATCAGTTCCAGGCTCTTGCAGAGGACTATATCGGAGTGGATAAGAGATATCTGATCCTTGATCAGACAGGCCCTACTTACAGTGTTCCCCTCTCTGAGCCAACAGCGTCATTCAAGCATTGTGCATCTCTCTCTCTCTCTCTCTCTCTCACTCTTTCTCTCTCTACCTCTCAGTCTCTGAAAGGGATCCCTGTGCATTTATTTACCGTGAAACGGTCGCTCAGGTACTTGTCCTTTAATCACTTCATAACTTTGATCCACCCACTTATCAGGAGCTGAAGGAAAATTAGAGGGGTCCTGAGTCCCCGTCTCCTACCAGGTTGTGGACTGCCAAGGCGTCTGTTCGTCCTGCCAAAAGCTGTCTCTCTGAGCCACTGGAAGCCCAGAGCCAAGGCTCTCATTTGAACTAGACATACCCCCGATGCTCATACCTCAAAAGAGAAGATTTACTCTTTAACAAATAAAGAACTAGTGCAATTAGGTTTAAAACATGGGGATGTGATACAGGTTAATGCTTGCACACACACACTCTCTCTCTCTCTCTCACACACACACACACACACACACACACACACACACACACACACACACACACACACACATATACACACGCACACCACTGTACATATCAAACCGATCTGGACTGTAGATGCATTTGCATTTGGGAGTGAAAGTAGGCAAATTCCTTTAGCTGGTTATCACGGCTGTCAGCAGATTCACTTCTGAATAAAGGCTTTCTGTCTTACCAGTGATTCACAAAAAGTATGACTGAGCTGCTCTTCAGAGAAGCAGTGAAGTGGTGTATTTTGTCCAGTCAGATTGTGCAAGTCTTCCACAATACCTACTGTATTCCTTTGGCATAGTATGCTTTTCCTGTTGGTCTGGCAAATCTTTTAGGAACTCAATATCAAAATGAGTCCACAGGGTTCCTTAATTAGCAGCCCAGGCACCTGCAATGCTACTGATTAATTGGGACATTCCACAGCATTGAAATAACATAATGATCCACCTCATTACCTACACGGAAAAGTCATTATTTTGTCCTTAATGCTTATTAGCCTTTTGTGGAACAAAGCAACCTTTGAGGTCAATGGTGATGACACTGATATGTCCATTTCCTGGCCACATACTTCCACCACACCAAAGCAGAGTATATCGATTGCTGATTACAGTTTAAAAAGTGACAGAGTGCATATTGCAAACAATAGCACAAATGAAAGAAGCACTGTTAACTAATAAAAAGAACAAGAAGAGATCTTTAAATAAAGATATAGTTTTCAATGACTCTGAAAATATGATAAATACTGTATTGCTATTGGAGGCCGTCTAGTAACCCTATGCCATCTTTGTCCTCACCAATCATTTCTGACACATTTCAACACAGAGCTAACTCCCTGATCTCTACACGGGCCCACCACTAATCTGTCTGGCTCCCCCAGGAGAGGGTACCCCTCTCACCCCTAACACCCCACCCCACCCCCCAGGGAGCACGGGGGCAGGCAAGCAAAGGCACACCTCTTGTCTGCGGAGAGCAAACAGGGAAATCTATATTTCACAAAGCGGGGCCTGCACTTAGACCTGCGCTAAGTAAACAGTGACACCACGGACTCGTAATTGATGGGCCCATTCCCTTTCATACAGTACATACATGTCAAACAGTTGGGCACTGGCCAGCTAGATTACCAAAGATTTGCAACAGCGGGGGGATTAGCGAAGAATGCCAGGCTTTGATCTCCCAGCACTTAGCCTTTGATTTGCGTGTAATTATTTAAAGGGCCTGTGTGGCTTTTTTCACCAACATGTTGATAAATGACCATAATGATTTCTTAATTTTATGCTGGGAGACAGTCTTATCTATCTCGTCCACTCTGTGTGTGTGTGTGTGTGTGCCGCTGAGTTTGTGTGTGTTTATCTGAAGGTGTTCGTGTGTGTGTGTGTGTGTGTGTGTGCACAGTGTGCACATGTGTGGTTGTGGTTTGTGTTGGGGTGAATGTGTGGGGGTCGCCCAGTTGCTTGTGGTCCACTTGTTGCTGTGACCACACAAGTGTACATATCAGCCAGTGGAACTATCTCAGTACTTTGATCAATTTAGCACCAAAGAGTTCCATTACTAATTCCAAAGGACATTACCTCATTCTCATTACCTACTCAGCTCCCCTTCTGCAAATAGTAAGCAGGTGGACAAGGCATCATGTGAAACTGATCCTAACTGTAGATCCCAAAAAAAACTACGATGCTATCTTTCTTAGCAATTCAGTGGGGAAAAACAAAAGGATGCCCATCATTTTCCAATTATTTAAGGTGGTGGCAGTGTTTTTTTTATTTCCTGTATTGATAAGTTGGTAAGTATCAACTCTGCCATTTTAATTCCTGATCACACACAATTAAAATATTTGACTAGCTGCTACAAGATTTCAGACATGGCAGAGAAGTGCAGTATTCAAAGAGGAATATGAATGTCTTGCCTTTGTCTGAGAGATGAGGACAGATCTGACCACTCCCTCAAGTTATAAGATAAGAGATTTTCACCTGCTAATGAAAAAAAGAATTGAAAGACAGAAAGAAGTGAATCAAGAAGTTAACAAGAGACACATTATTTTAAAAACTCTTACAGAATCCATTGTGTGCACGTCATCTCTCTGTTTGCTTTGAATTGTTAGTCCACTACTTGATTAGAATTAAGACTGTGTTTCTTCTTGACTTGTCCCCAATCCAAGTGTGACTTTACTGCTGTTTTTCAGGTGTTAGTCACTTTGTATACAGGATAGGCTGCAGGTGTGGAGTCACCGTGAAGTGAAGTAGAAATGAACGTTTACAGACCCCTGAGATATCTTCAAAAGCTCCAAGGGGCACATGGAGACCTGGTTTGCCCCTATCCCCTCAGGGCCTCTGTAACATGCTAACAGACATAACATGTTGAGAAGTTATTAAAATAACCACAACTGTCACAATACTTGTGAGACTCTCTTCTTCAGACAAATGGTTGCGCTGTTTTTTTTTTAGGTTTAGCCCTCTCAATGTAACCCATTCAAGTCATATTGTTGCTTTGATTGAGTTAGGTCATGTTTATAAACTTGCATATACAGGATGGCAAAAGACTAGGCTATTTTGAGTGTGCTAAACGTTGTTTTCTTTTTACAGTTCAACCAGCACTTCCCTGAAGAAAAGAGTCTCGTTCAGTGAAGAAGAGCCAAGTGCAGTATTGTGACAGTTGTGGTCTTGAGGAGACTCTGGCTGAGCGGGAGTTGCATGCTACCGAGGAGAGATGCTGCAGTGAGATGAAAGAGCGCCTGCATGTTCCGCAGAGGGGCAGATGAGACCAGTCTGCCGACTCTGCACAGACTCCAAAACAATCCAATCATTGACACAAGCGCGCGGGCAATAAGGGCACCGCTTCTTTTTCTCTTTCTTTTCTTTCATTTTTTTCTTCCTAACTCCATCAAAGTTCTTAACGGGAGGAAAAAGAGAGAAGAAGAAGACGGGAAAAAAAAGCACAACAATGCGTCAATGTTGTGGGGGCATCAAAGAGTATCTTTATCAGCTTCTATGAGCTTGCAGTGTTCTGCCGGGGGAGGGGGACACGTCAGGGTGAGCGTGCCACTTTGATGTGAGTTTATCTGGCCAGGCTGGTGGCACCAGGGTTGGTGGGTACCCCCCAGTCTGGCGCGGCAGAGGCCACAGTCTCAGCCTCTGCGATGCCACTTTGCCGGATGGGGGTGTGAGGAGTGTGTGGGTGTGTGTGTGTGTGTGTGTTTGTGTGCATGTGTGTGTGTGTTGGTGAGGTGGGGAGGGCCTTTGTCCTTGTCTAGCTCTCTGGGAGCCACTGTTTAAGTTCTGCCTACATGCTCCCAAACAGCCATGAAGATAACACAGTCACGGGGTAATTGAGAAGGGCACCTCCGCGAGACCAGATGGAGCTGATGTAGATGCTGGATGTAGGTTACTCTCCTGGCAGGAAACGGAAGCACTCCACCCTCACATGCAAGGACTAACACACACACACACACACACACACACACACACACACACACACACACACACACACACACACACACACACACACACACTGTGTTTTAATGCATAGAGTCTTATCTGTGAGTCATACGAGAATGAATTAGGATGCTCACCTGAGCTACACAAGCTATGAGAGTGGGGTCCTGAGCGACATACTGTATCCTCTGTCCTGTTCACTATACGTTTCTCTATGGCTCTTTACTGATGTATGCATGTGTACTATCTGATATAGGAGACAAGACCCCTGTGTTTATGATAAGAAGCAGTGAGCGTTTAACAGCAAATCAGCAACAATGCTGTTTATCCTCCATATGGCTACTGTTTGACTTTGAACATTTTTATATGTTCATACTTGTGGAATTTGTTCCAAATTCTGTTTGATTTTGAAACAATCTTCCTTCCCTCCTTCCTTCCTTCCTTCCTTCCTTTCTTTCTTTCTTTCTTTCTTTCTTTCTTTCTTTCTTTCTTTCTCTCTCTCTCCTCCACAATAGCAATGCCAGAGTTAGCATGTGCCACAATGAGGACTCTCCAGGCAGGCATGAAACAAACATTTAGAACCACAGAGCTTGTGGGCTTCTGACTCCCAGGCCATGGTGCGCTGCCAGGCGTATTACCTGTTTGAGGTGGTTCACGCCGACTCGCTTTACATTGGTGAAATGCCAGCATGACCAACTCCTTCAGGAATGCTCCAGAGATACCAGAGTTGCAGTATTATAGTTCCTCTGTGTAAATACTACTTTACAGGCGGGATGTCTTACCCTGCTGTGCAATTTCAAATGATAAATCACTTGGGTGATTTCAAATAGTTTGAATGCAGAGCAGTGTTGAGGTCTTACATGTCAGCCAAGCAGGTACACCAGCCAAGCAGAGTTCAGCCAAGACACTGTCATGAACACACAGGCTACAGCCGGAAACCAAGTGGGTGTAAAACTTTAACAGTGGGTGCATTGCAAGCACATTCATGAAACCTTCATAAAAATCCTTCATAATGCATCCAGCAATGCTTCCTAAACCATGAATGAATCTACATTCATATACTTACAGTATATCTTATGGAAGTTACAGCATATTAAGGAATACTATTTATTTCAACTTAAAAGTCCCCCTGATAATTACACATTTAACAAACATAGATACAGGGAAAGGGCAAAATCATTTTGACCAATGGCATTTGTAGTTGTCTGGATAGAAAAAACAGTATTGCACAAGGCATCTCTATTTTGTTATCACAAAGCATTTTAGGAATGTTTTACATCCTGGAGATAAAAAAAATACTATTCTCTGATTGGATGACAAAGGGCTATTAATTCTGTCAGGACACCTATAGGTAAGAGTTGAAAATAAAAAAATAAAAATAATCATGTTCTATAGGCTATCACTGCTCTTTTGAACAACAGAACCATATAAAACAAACAACAGTTGATAGCTAGCAACAAATTAAGCAAGGCTTAGCAACAGTCGAATCAAGTAAACTACCCATGATTATCACTGTCTGTGACAAAATAATGTTTTACAACATTGTAACACTGAACATATTGGCTTCTTTTTCATCTGAACTGTTTTTCTTTGGGTGCTATATTGCCCACATACATGAGTGTAAGGAGAGGTGTCATGCATTTTGGGGCAAAAAACACCTTCCTTGACATGTTTTAGCAACAGATGTGGGCATAATCAGCACCCCCACATCCCCATCCTGAGGGTAGTCGACGTTAGAAGGCAGCTAACATTAAAACAACATCAACATCAAGCATCACACGCATTGCTACGGCAATAAACCAATACAGCAAAAAAAATAAGCCTACTGATTAACCTTTGCTTGATGCACTCCACTGATTATGGGTCTCCCTCACTGCTGGGTCCATCTTCAGATAATATTCAGAATAATGTGAGGCTGTGCTAAATGTGATGGAAACCATAGTTAAGCTAATGTTAGATTACTTTGGCCAGAGTTGCTTGTGTCAAAAAACGTTTTCAAAGTCACAGAACTTTTGCAGACCCAGTGTGATGATGTATAGAGACTAGATACTGTGTAAAGCTACATAATGCCATTAAGACATTTGGTAATATAACAAATGCATGAACTTGACAGCTAAATACACTGGGACAATGTACCATCCTATATCAGGGTTATCACAGCAGTAGGCCTGTGTATACGTATACATGCATGTGCATGTTTTTGCATAGCTCTATTCGCAAATGAAATGAAGTCGGATTTTGTAATTCACATGCATATTAATGTTCTGGAAGTTGATTGGTGGGGGGGATCTACCGAGGTGGCAAATGACTTGCTGGCTACTGATCAGAGAGACTTTTGTTCTGCCAGTGGGTCAAAATTCTATTTTTTTGTGGCATAACCACAGAATGGATGACCTCTACCTCAGGACCATCATCCTTTGGTCCTCTGTGACCATCATCCTTTACTTATGAATGTGCTATGCACCCATCGTTCTAGTGCTGCTGTCAGCTGTGTATCTCTCTCTCATACACACACACACACACACACACTAACACAGAGAGAGAGAGAGAGAGAGAGAGAGATACACGGACAGAGAGAAGTGAGCGTTCTCTTTTTTTAAGAGTCCTATTTTGGCATGGCTCCAGCTTGCCTTGACAGGTCCCTCAGCTTGAGAGAAGCCACCTTCACACCTGACTGGCCCACCTGAGTGTGTTTTCTCAGAGATAGAGATCTGGCGGGGGCCACCGCTCCCCAGGGACAATAACTGGCCCCCTGAACACTGATCACTGCGGATCCCATGGCAACAGAACACAACACAGCTGACTGGACATGCTTTTTAAGCTGGGGGTGAAGCAATACAAAGGACTTGTGTTGGATGTCAGCAGTCTGTGCTGCTCTTACAGCATTGCATGTTTTTCATAAATATATCAAATGACAGATGAAATGTGTCCAAAAAATAGCTATCAAATAAACAACAAAAGAATATTCATATTAACATAGCAACATGGTGAATCTTTACTTTTAATTCACATTCAGTGCTATCATGACCAAATCCAAACATTTGTAATCATTATCATATCCATCAGACCAAATGATTGAAACCCAAAGAAGCAGCACAGGTGTGTAGGGGTTCACTGGGTTTGTTGAAGAGCCTCTCTGAAGTCAGTCACTGTTAGCCTGAGGTTCACCCACAATTTCCTGAGATTGCTCCCTTCCCTTCCTAGCTCACCCACACCACACGAGTGCCTGGGCAGCCTGGACTCGGCCAGGGAGCACTTAAGGCGACACACCCAAATTACAGGAAGTGGCCTTTGATGTCTGTGAGGAGAAATGAGCCAGGTGAGACACACTCACCGTGAGGGGCCAGTGGAGGCTGTGACCCATCTCTCCTCTACTGCCCCCCACTGGACAACATACGAAAGGGCCAGGTGTCTGTATGTGCGTGTGAGTGGGAGGGGGGATTACAACTAAGGAATTGCTCTCCACAAAATGGCAAACTGTTGATTTCTTTTGGATATTTATTTTTGTCCAACCAATTACAGCATGGCCCTCTTCAGTGTCACCACATCAGACCAAACCTTTAAGTTGGCACTCACATGGAAGCAGCCAGCAACTCCAGCATTATCAGCTACAGCATGTTTCCAACAAGTGTGAGTTTGACTGACTACACTTCCCCCCTCGTGTCTAAAATATCAAGGCAGTGTCGACTGGTGATAACACAGGCTCAGAGAAGAAGAAATGTGCCAGGAATGTGAATTTCTAATGTAAGGCATCTGTCTCCGTCAAGACACTCTACCAAACCACCATTGGCCATATATCCCTCTGCAGATTTTTCCCCGTGTCCATCTTGAGCTTTCTAAAACTGCCTGGTACTGATTGGTACCAGTGGTACCACTAGTGGTGGTGATGGTGGTGAGTAGGATGGTGGTTGTGATGTTGATGGTGGTGGTGGTAATGAGTAGGATGGTGGTGGTGATGACGATGGTGAGTTGGATGGTGGTGGTGATGACGATGGTGAGTAGGATGGTGGTGGTGGTGGTGAGTAGGATGGTGGTGCTGGTGATGGAGGTGACGATGGTGAGCAGGATGGTGGTGGTGGTGGTGGTGAGTAGGATGGTGGTGCTGGTGATGGAGGTGACGATGGTGAGCAGGATGGTGGTGGTGGTGAGTAGGATGGTGGTGCTGGTGATGGAGGTGACGATGGTGAGCAGGATGGTGGTGGTGGTGGTGGTAGTGAGTAAGATGGTGGTGGTGGTGATGGTGGTGACGATGGTGAGCAGGATGGTAGTGGTGGTGGTGAGTTGGATGGTGGTGGTGACGATGGTGAGCATGGTGGGAAGGAGAGAGAGGGGGGGGGGGGGGGTCCCCTCAGCATTAGCTTGCCACTTGGCAGCTAATTGGCAGTGCGGAGCCCAACAAAAGCCCCATGTCCACCCCTGCATGCTCTAATTGCCGCGGGAGCGAGGGAGGCAAAAGTCTGTGTGCCCAGAACATGGGCCTCCCGTTGGCACGGCGGGCCAAAGCGCCCTGGCTGAATGTTTGTTTGATTGTTTTCGGGAGCCCGGGGTGAGCAGGGCTAGCAGGAGCTTGTTGCTCATGTGAATGTCAATTAACCTAACATTCCATTAAAATACACAAATAAATACACGCATAAATAATCTAAAAGATAAAATTAAATTAATGAATTTCCATTAGTAAAATGAATAGTGCTTGCATCAGTCTTTGCAGTGATTGATTCTCAGAACAAAATTATTTTGCTAGTGTAGAATTTCTAAGTCTGTTTTTGTTTTCTCATAATTGAAATATAACAGGTTTCATTGTACTCTTGCTAAAGAGACTGATCAGTGGGTTCTTTGCATTTCTCTGCAAAACAGTGATATCATGACAGGGTACACAACTGATAGGACATGCAGCCTATGGGTGGCAGGCGTTGAGATCAGATAGGATGTGTTACTTCCAGTGAAAGAGATTTGTCGACTGTCCAAGACCAAAGAAAAGGCTTTCATTGTCCATGTCCTCACTGAGGTATTTAAGTGGAAATGAAAGGTGTGGTGTCTAAGTTGACATTCTCTCTCTCTCTCTCTCTCTCTCTCACACACACACACACACACACACACACACACACACACACACACACACACACATACATGTATACATACTCATTCAGTCTCTCTCTCCCTTTCTTCTTCTTTTTCTTTTTCTTCTTCTTCTTCTCTCTCTCTCTCTCTCTACTCTTCTCTTTGACGTGTTTTGCCATCGTCAGAGCTCGAGTGTGTCTTGGCCCCCGGGATATTTTGGATATAGAGTGGAGTCAAAGCGCTGTCAGTCAGATAAGCAGTGACCTTGCCGGTCTCCCCAATAAGCCCCGGAGCGTAGAGGGGAGGAAAAGGCGGGGAATGGGGACACTGGCCCAACTATAAAGGCTCGCTGAGGCGACAATGATCAGGACCGTCCCTGGGCCCAACGGTGCCAGAACTACCAGGATTGAGGTGTGTGTCGTTTGCCCTCTTTCTATAGGCTGTGCATAGCAGGCACATGGGCAGCCTCAAATCCTTTGTTTTTAACCCCTTTTCATGTTTCCCCGCTTAGCATGAGTCTATCCATGAAAACATATAAATATAAGAGCATTATCCGTCTCATAATGATACGATTCCTATTCAAAAAATAGAAGCTTTCAGTGAAAGCCAGAGTACTGCACACTTGCAATTGAGAAATAACAGAAGACATGGAAAGGAACAAGATGAATGGTCAACTTGAAGGTGTGTGGTCCAGTCACCCATTCCTTAGAAACAACATATTTTATGCATGATCTTTCCACACAGGAAATACTATTCATATTTGTAATTTCTTAAGGATGATCCTGACGTATTCAGACATATTGTAATATTCATATTCTGCAGGTCAAGACAACAATTTGTTTTGAAATACCATGCTGTCAAACGGGACACATACACACAAAAAAAGCAAAGCCAACCTTGTGCAACACAAAACTAGTTTTAGCAGGATGATCAACAAGGGCCTCTGGATTTATAGTGTTATACCATTGCAAGGTATGATGCAAGGGCAATGCAATTGTAATGTTTTTTTTGTGTTATGATGTGGCTCTTCAAAGCCAGCCTTTATCCAAACACAGGTGGTGCCATCTACTGACAATAATCAAGAACTGCACAACATGATGCATCACCAGATAGAGACACTGTGGCTGTGGGATGAATTAGACTCATTAGGGGTGAACTGCGGCTGACTGCCGGTGTTGGCAAGGAGGAGCTAGAGAAGACTGCAGCCTGCCCCAAACACACCAGCTGCAGTCTACCTGACGTGACTCACGGGAGATACAGCGGGAGATATCACGGAATTTTGTTTGCAATAAATACAGTTTAAATGTCCTTCTTATTCATAATGAACATGATGACTGAAAAAAAATGAATTACTGATGTAGTTTTAATAAACATTGTTGAGCAATACAATGACATAATATTAAAAAGGTTTTCAGTAGACCACTGTTCATATATTAAGGAGGTATTCCTTCGATTTTTGTTAAGTTAACATACGGAAGCAGCATAAGAAATTGCCATATTAATCACGAGGAGATTCCTTCCAAACTATCAGATCTTCGAGATGATATCAAGAGGACAGGTTCTGCCGTCAACAATCTAACAATGCTCCACCAACTGCCTCTAGGAATACCAAAAGAGGTTATGTGGTGAGGTTTGATTTAACCCAACAAAAATGGGTTGAATGGGAATTCTGGTGAATTGCTGTTACACTCTGTGGGCATGTTCATGAGCCCCCATGTTCATGCCCCCAGACTAGAGTATAGTGTTGTAGCTGTCTGGCCACTTTAGCTGTTGGCTGCAGCAGCTCAAGCTATTTCATTTGTTTCCCCGTACCAGCAGTAGGCTATTGGTGACCATGAGAAACGGAGATCTATGTAAACAATCCTTTAGTTTTACTAACAGTTTTCGGCATCAGCCAGGTGATTGGATCACACCCATCTCTGTAGTAAATTGCAGCTCTTAAAAATATATGTGATGTTTGAATGGTGAATCCAAATTGGTGTTGAGTGTAGCCTATGAGGTACTGTGATGTGATGTGATAGGCCTATAGGTAGCCCTAAGCTTTGGGATGAAATATGACCATTCAGGTGCAGGCTACAATCCACATAAAGTGTTCTTGGATTGTTCAGAAGACATTTGCTTACATTGCTCTTATATTTCATATCATTTAATAACATTTGCTTACATTGCGCTTATATTTGCTATCATTTAATAACATTTGTCCATGGTCTGGGCCGTGGTCTAAGCAAATGCAGAATGTATTGGCATGTGCAACAAGCACATGTAGCGTCCTCTTCAGTGCATCTCTATAACTTAAGCCTCCGTGCGCTATGTAGCCTAGGTTTAGGCTAGAAATGACTTTTAGAAGTCATTCACTAAACAATAACAGTTCAATACGACATAGCCCTCACTGGATTTGTGCTATAGGCCGATTAGTTTACCTAATATAGGCCTAAATCTAATAATACTGTCTCATAAAATATATAGCCTACCTAAACAACATAATAGTTTTTAATTATTATTATTTGTATTACTGCATACACAAATGTTTAAGTTACATAATGCCTACATAGGACTAGGCTGCAGAAATAGTGCCATGGGCCCCTTTTTCAATACACACCCCATCTAGCCTACACCCCTTGTTTTCAGCTGGAGTGAACATGCCCATAACAGTCACCCGGAAGCATGCACAATTCCCAAAGATGGCGGAGCAATGTCCAATGGCGATAGCTATGCGCCTAAGAAATCAACTACAGACTGTTTACAAGCTTGATCCACTAAGGAATGAGGTATGAAACTGGAGCTTACGGTCTAACTCTTTGTTAAGTTTTGCACAGAATAATTCGACACCGTCGTGGTCTCATATAAATATGGGTCGAGTACGGAGCACTTGCATGCCTGGCCGAGTGGTACTGACGGGATGGATAGCGGACTCGCATACGTTGTCTGCGCAGGCGTGAGTGTGGGTAGAATAACGGCGTTGTTGTGCCTCAGCACATAAGAGACGCTTTCGTAAATTTAACCCTTGAGCTGAAAGCTAGAAAAACGATAATATTGTTTGTCTTTCATCCAGCAAATCAGACTTTAGACGACGGGCGTTTGGGCTTCGTAATCTTTTTATGCGGGCAACAGCAGTGAAACAGTGCACAAAGATCGTTTGTATGCGTGGGGAAGCGGGGTTTGGTTTTTTTCAAGTAACATAGAAGTCAGCCAAGAGTCGCTGTAAAATCCAAATAATCAAACCTCCAGTCAAATTAAATGTGGTCGCAGATACAACTGAAAATGTAAACCGTAATGATAAGTGCGCTAAGTGAATTCAACATGAGCCAAGCAAGTGGTAGAATAGACTCACGCAGCTGCTGATTGCACCTGTCTCACTTCTTGACATTCCTCGCAAATTGGAAGTCTACTGAGCCCCCTAAGGGTCATTTTGATTAATTATTTTTTCTGGGTTTATTGTTGCGCGCGCTCTCTCAATACTTTGCAGATTTGCATGCAAGGATCGTCAGGCCCCAAATAAAACGCAAAAGCAGCTTAGGAAACACCACCATGACACTGGGCTCTAAATCAGATTGGTTTAGATTTTCTCCTTGAATCAAAGGAATTGATTCTCAAATTATATGTAGCCCATATCCCATAGAGCCTCCGTAATAGGCTGCCTTTTATGTTTTATAGTAGGCCTATTAGTGTAACATCATGCCAGTAAAAAAATGTCCAGAGTTAATTGCCTGCATCACTAATATAGTCTGGCTCATGCAGATTCTTGTTTTCTGGCATTTTTTAAGAAATGTAAATCATGTGAATATTCCATGTTTTTACAGGAGGAAGTGAAATTGAAAATCAAAGACCTCAACGAGCATATTGTATGTTACCTGTGCGCTGGCTACTTCATAGATGCTACAACAATTACAGAGTGCTTACATACCTGTAAGTGTTTTGAGAATTATCTGCGGCTTAAATAAGTCCATTGAATCAACATTGTATTGTTAGACAGAGTGTGATTTTCCCACGAAGGTAAGTAAAAAATATGCATTGCATTTGTTGGCCAGCCTATGCATATTCTTTTTTACTTCCTTTTTCTAGGTATATTCTAGAACATATTTGCATGCATCCTTGAGTGAGTGTCTTCACTCCTTGGTCTTGCATCTTGCACCTCTGTAGTTGTTTGAAGTGTGACATCATGAAATAATTCCCTCTTTTAAATTGGTGCCAGAGGACGTTTGATCAAGGAAACACAAGAGCATCCAATATGTGGAAGTGATTTTAGAAATGTGTGTTTTGTCTATAGTTATAAGGTGTGACACGTCCTTTTGGCGCTGCATACAGCAGAAATCACACAGGTGCCATGATCTTGATGTATCTTGTGGGGCAGTGGTAGTGTAGTGGTTTAGGAGTTAGGATATGCAGTAGCCTTGTAGTTGTGGGTTAAAGTCCCAGCTTTCACCTCAGACTTGGACCTGTAAAGTTATAGCACCCCCCATGCATGGGAGCACATGCATGGGAGAATATAGCCCAGTGAGTTTAGTATCAGCACGCGAAGAACAATCGCCTCTGTAACTAGGGGTATAACGGAACACAAAAACCACAGTGCGGTGTGTACCACAGTTTTGAAGTCAGGTTAACTTTCAGTACAGTTAGCCTGTAGGTGTAAAATTCACAGACAATATTGATGTGAAGCAGGAATAAAAAGTGTCAAATGTTTTTTGACATTAAAGGACTAAACTAACATATGGTCCACCACTTAATATGTTTGTGTGGGAATACAAATTTGAAACATGGTCCTCATTCAAAATTGTTGACTAGTCACTAGTGTTTATAAGACTGCATTCAGTACTTTCGGTCCACATCTATTGAACCTAATGTCCTGCACCTAAACAATGTTGTACGAATATGTGTACCTTTACATCTCTATAAAAAAACATCAGAATCAAAGATGTAAATGCATTTTAATCTAGGTTGGGTAAACCCATCCCAATCTGCCGGTGATTTGGTTCCGCCCTGCAGCTCAGGCTGGAAACCTCCAAATTGTTCTATCCTACTTCCATTGCAAATCTGTGGGCACCAATCACAAACTGGCTCATCCACCTGGCACACCTGGATCATTGGTCTGATGATTGAAGGACTATCCAATTGTGTACAGAGTCATTTGAACTATGTTCGTTGATCACGCCTCTTGTGCAGTAGAAAATACAGAGCAGACTGTAGCCAAGGCAATTATAATAATCACATTTTACATAACAAACAACCCTTTAAGATGGAGGCAATATTAACTTAAGTTGTGAGAAAGTATGGAAGGATTTTTTTCATGAACGTGTATGAACTTTGCAGTAACCTCTCTGTACCATGTCTAAGGATTGACCACTGGAGGGTGCCAAAGAGTGTAGCGCTGCTCTGTTAAAGTGAATTTGATGTAAAAGCTTTTAAACCTTTTATTAGTGAATTAGTGAGTATATTTCTTTCCATATTTCCTAATGCAATATAGAGAGCAGTGACTATATCTGTGCCTTTATTTCAGAAAGCACATGTTGTGTTTACCAGTACAAAATGAGAGAGACAGAGAGAGATTTGGCATATAACTAGCGCAAAGTCTTATTTTTTGCCTGAAGTGGATATTGTATGGCGAGGATGTCCGCATTAAAGTCAGCCTGATTTAGCATGATTTGGAGATCCTGTGATTATTTAAGCGCTGTTTACATCCATGATCATATTGCTCTTGTAGTGACATTACCTGTAAGACTGAATGCAGGGAGACCTCTGGTTCAGTTATTCAGTAGGGCTTTCATCTCTAAATGTTTAGTAGATCTTATATGTGTTTTTGTATGTTTTATTACAGTTTGTAAAAGCTGTATTGTGAAATACCTTCAGACCAGCAAGTACTGTCCAATGTGCAACATCAAAATTCATGAAACACAGCCTTTGCTGAATCTAAAGTTGGACCGAGTAATGCAAGACATCGTCTACAAATTGGTCCCAGGTCTGCAGGAGAGTGAGTACAGCCGAATTAGACTTTGCCTGTGTGTGCTTGTCATGGTGCTTTACTGTAAGGTTAAAACATGATGTATCTAGTTTTAAACTGTCACGTTAAGTTTCATTTCTGTGGATATTAATTAATTGTGTATACGCATACAGCTGGAGCATGCGGTCTTTGTTAGCGTACAGTATGTCCCTGAAAGTAAGTGTTATTTATGGCCTGTTTAAACAGGTGAAGACCGCAGAATAAAAGACTTTTATCAGTCACGTGGCCTTGAAAGAGTTATACAACCTTGTGGAGATGGTAAGTTGTTGTTCAAGTTGTAGTTGATGCTGTTGTTGTCCAATGTATTGGCTAATTGTTTGCTTTGTGTATTGTAGACATATCCCCAGATCATGGACGATTACCGTATACAAGCTTTGATCATTCCAAAGCTCATTTCTACAGATATGATGAACAGGTTTCCTTATGTCTAGAGAGGCAAAGGTAAGAATTGTATCACACTTACCAGAGTTGATTTTCTTAAGTCATATCTTTGTTGCAGACTTGAAATCTTGAAATATGAAATATGTCACCCTATCTGCTATTGTTTCCTATGCTTGTTGTGATCACAGACTTCTTGGGATCATGTCGTAACCTGAGTTGACACTGAAATGCGGGAAGTCACTGTGTTTGGAGTGTTAGTTGTTGGTGCCTGTATCAAGGGCTTGTGTTTTGGCTCATTAGGTGCTGTGTCCACCAAACGCGTTTTTAACAGCCAGATTGCCCACAACCTCCTCCTCTCGGCGCTTCGATAAGTGTGTATTGTTGCTAAGTTACCGAAACCAGAGACGGTTTATAACGAGAAGTGCCATTGAGGAGCCCGGCGCTGTTCTAAAAGTTGAACAGATTTCAACTTTGAGCGCTCTGAGCGCTGCGACAAAAAACGGTCGGCGCCGAGAGTTTTTTTCCGCTGAGGGCGCTCAGCGCTGTGAGAGCTGAGCTACATAGACTTTACATTGAAAATTGTCGCCGTCGGTGCAAAAAACGCGTTTGGTGGACACAGCACCTTATGCTGTGGACTGTTGTTGGCAGTCATTGGTAGAGAACCTTCTGCCTAATTCAACAAAACACAGAAGAAGGTGGGTGCCCAGTTGAAAACCCCAGTGAAATGCTGATGAAAGCTCTTCTCGTGGCGATTGTTCCTCCTTTGGTTCCTTTCTCTGGGCTGTTCGGCTGCTAGCTTGGCTTCGAGGCCACATTAACGGAGCATACCCACTCTAGTGAAGTCTACACCTTGCGCACGGAGGCTGCTGTTTGATTTGGTTGGTTGTTGCATCCCACATTATGTTATGAGTTAGCTGCTAGTTTTTCTTACGGCCTTCGCCAATGGGGTATAAGCACTTGCTACTTTGCAGATGCTACATGTTATTACTTTGTTCCTGCATAGGTTCTTTCTTTGGACAACTGGGCTGTTAGCATTGCTTAGAGCCCACATCAAAGAGGCATAGGCACTTGCTAGTGAACCCTACTTGTTGTGTATGAATGAACTTGAAGGGTGTTTTATTAGTGATTTTGTGTTTGCTGCTTTGGTTCATTATTGTTGTTGACGTCGTATCTCATATTATTTTGTGTAATGTTAGGGCTCGACTGTTGATTGACCACTGTAGTAAATCCCTAACACTTCAACACCCCCTTGTGTATATTTGACTGGAGTAAATCGTACACAGCATTACCTTAGCATGCCACTTTTAACTTCATCTGTTGGGTGTGTGTTAGTTATAGACTTGGGCATGCTGCGGCTTAATGCCTAAGAGGGTTCAATTCTTCAAACCCGTTTCTTATTCTGCACTATAAAAATATTCCACCAACCGAGTCTTTCACTGACCGCACAAATCAAATTGAAAAAGTTTCATGATAATATTGCCTTATAGTGTTGACCATTGATTTGTATGTCTGTCAGCAATGACCGACATTAGGCTACATCTTTCAAAGCACTGGCTGTTGTTGATGATGTGTCATACATCAAGTCTAACATAGAGATGCACAGTAATGTTAATAGTCAGGCAGCCAAAGTCTCAAAAGCTCAATAAAATGAACCTGACATGGTCGGTCATATTTTTTATTTGTGTTTTTTTTCTGTTAACTTTGACCCTAAGACACAATAATTGGAGGGTCTGCTCTGCCAGAAAAGAATTGTGGCCATTTGCACCCTGTATGTTTTTTTTATCAAAAAATATGAAAAATGTTTTTTTCCCCTCAAATTCTTAGTGGGTTGAGTAGGCTGTCAATAAATGCATTCCAGATGCACAAAACACATGTGCCGACATCCACTGAAAAAAATAACCCTTAAAACACATTTCTACATGAATTTGCATCAATTTCATGCCAATATTCTCACTTTTACTTTAATTGAGAAACTTTCATTGGCAATCAACTATTCCCCCAAGTTATGACATCAGTTAATATCCCATTCTTTTCAGCAAACAATATACTCATTCCACAAACACAAATGATAAATATCCAACCAAAATCAATGGATCTGTGATTATTTCACTACTAGTTGCCAATCAACAGGCTCAGAACCTCAGTATAATTTTAGGCTACTCTCACATATAAGCAAAGCAACCCTTTACACTTTTGTTTCATTGGACAGTTATCAACTTTTTTGTGTGTGTGTACTTAACTACTTTTATGACTAGGCATTTACCTACCTTTCATGACAAAACCTTGCCATTTAATGTTTCTCCAATTGGTTTAACAAGACTTTTCTTTACATAATAAAATAATAATAAAGTTTACAGTAATCATAAAATGTATTATATAAGTTATATAGGTCTTTGCTTGCTGACAAAGCACGCATAGCGTTGAAATCATTCTGTGCTGCTGTTTGGGAGACGGTCAATGTCCTCTCAAAGTCCACTTTAAGAGGGATTGCATTCTCCACTGTAGTGCCTAGCTCTAAGTCTACAGGACTCTCATGGAAGGACACCAGCCTAGTTGTGTCCATTTGTTAAATGGTTAATTCCCCAAAGTTGTGTTTACTCTGTGTTTTTCATGACATTTTTGTGATGTGTTTTGGGAAAATGTGACAGGCTACATGTTATATAAAAAAGATACATTTTTTGTGTCACCAGTGTTTGGAATTCATGTGATGTCATGTCATCTTCCTGAAAAACTTCCTGTTGTGTTTTTAGTCCTTATTGTTACCTATGCAGAGGCGGACATTCCTGGTTCCGGAGAGTAAAAGTCCTGCCATATAATTTCTACCTGTGCACTTAACACAGGTGATATCACTAATTGTCTGATCTACCCGGCAGCTGGTTTACTAAATGGTTGGATCAAATACTTGGCAGGACTTTTACTTTCTGAACCCGGGATGTCTGCCTCTGCACCTACTGTATGTCTTGTCAAATATTGTAAAATATTGCAGTTCACCAATCAAGTCATTCCTTCTTTTCACAGTTCGTCGTATTCATCAAAGGATAAAAGCAAATTAACCTTACAGGTAAGGCACCTGCGACAATACTGCCCCGCAGGAAATAAATGTCCAATTTTACCATTAAAAGTTTCCTTGTCCAGTTAAGTTTCCTGTATTTGTTTGTGTTAAGTGTGTGTGTTTGTGTTTGTTGTGAATATGGTTCCACTGTTCTTTGCAGCAGAAGTTTGTCCGGTGCTCAGTCAGAGCAGAGGTCAGACACCTGAGGAAAGTGTTGTGTCATCGGCTCAACGTGGAAAAGCACCAGGTCTGTGTTTGGCCCCTTTTACTAATAACATCAGAGATCTCTTTGTCACGTAAGATATCAGAGAATACTCTAACTCAAAGGTGTTCACCATTCTATTTAAACACATTTATAGACATCAAATTGACTCTTTACAGAACATAGCTATTAGCACAATTAGCACATTCCGTCAGAAGCACAGAATGGATGGGCGTTATTTGATTGGCTGGTGCTCAAATATCAATAACTATTTGGCAGAATCACAGATCTTGATAACCTACTCAGGATATCAGTGCATTGTTTTACATACGACATTTGGGTACTCTTTTCAAATATATATAACTCTGTTATGAAATCAGGGCTTGCTTTCACTCTTACTGAAGACATCATTTTTATACTCTTACATAATGTCAGTGCATATGCGATTATTCTTACGGAGGACATCAGCGCATTCTCTGTGGTGATGCGATTTTTGACACAGATTCAGCTTGGCTCTCTCAAGTGCTTGAAATGCGCTGCAGTGTTGGCACCCTTCCTGAAACTGAAAGTGTTTGTTGTTTGAGGTTTCCATGCTTAGCCGCCCTCCTAACCCCCTCACCCCCTCTCTGCGTGGTCTTTGTTGTGCTGTAGGTCCAGATGTTACTCAATAATGAGTCCCTTCCGGATCACATGACCATGAAACGGCTGTGGCTCTCCTACTGGTTTGGCAAGGTACTGTGGACTCATGTCGTGCCCAGTGATTTCATACCACATTCCTTTACCCTTTTCAGTTTGACTTCTCCCATTGGAAAGTCATTTAGCAACAGAACCACACTGTAGCTTAGTGTGGAGGCTAACTTAGAGCTTAGTAAGATAATGAATAGGTCTGTAAGTTTATGTGCAGTCATAACGACGGGCTGTCAGTTGGTCTCACAGCAGACATCTGCGTCATTGTGTAGGCCTATGTTGCTCTTGAGGGATTTCAGAAGATGGAATGGGATCCCTGAATGGGACTTCTAGCAACAGCTAAACAGTCAAACTTGGGAAATTCAATAAGATGTTATTGATTGTTTAAAAAGTGATGAAAGTGATGATGACAACTAAAACATCTGAATATCTTTATTGTCTGTGTTTAAGGCTCAACCCTTGGTCCTTCACTACAGCATCAAGGACAAACGCACAAGATAGAAGTTTTGTAATGGTCTCAACAAATGTAGACATTTTTTTCTATTTTACATAATTATTATATTTGATATTTTTGTGTGCTGACGTTTTTTATTTGATTGTTTTGTACTTTTGAAAATAAATTAAAATGTTTAAACGTTGTATGTTGTGAGTGATTTGATCAAGATAACTGAAATCCCCATTCAGTAACCGAACGTTTCTCTTGGGGTTAAAATAGCCTGCACAAATGTCAATGCGCTTACATTTTCTAACACTAGAGGGCCGTGTTTCCATTCGTGTGAAAATTAAGTCTTTCTATGAGAAATTGCAAGGCTGTGTGAGTCTTATATTTGTTAGACTATTTGTAAATTGCATCTTTCCTATTTCTTTCTTTCTTTCTTTCTTTCTTGAATTATTCATTTATTTAATATTTTATTTATTTATTATATATATTAGATAATCAATTCAAGAGAATGATCACATTGAGTTTTAGATACATCCACGAATCGTATAACAAAATAGCCCAGAGTAAAAAAAAAATCATGAAATGTTCAGGTAGACTGGCTGGAGAAGGCCTATGTGATGAACAAATGAAATAGTTAATGCGATATTTGTATGCAGTCTGTAGGCTATGTGTGATCAACCTGCATGACTTCGAATTTGAACACTAGGCTATATCTGACTAAATTATAAACGCAAACTTGCCGAGGTAGTCAAGCTTTGCGCAAGTGCGTCAAACTGGTTAATTAGGGTAATACAAGCTACGGAAGGCATTGATGTTTCTATCGAATTTCCCCAATATAATCAAATACCACCATGAACCTACCATCTGAGTGTTAACTCAAAATCGAGCCATCATGAGACTAGCCTACTCACCTATTTTCCTGAATTAAAAAATAGACCGTGTGATTCTACAAAAAAGGATGAGACAATGGTTAAAGGGTTTAAATGGTGAATTATCGTCGGTCATAATCATTATCTTGTTGAGCGATTATGGGAATCTGTTTAGCTAGATTAAAATAGTCTAAAATTCCATTGTGTGTATCTTGCGACTGTGTATTCCCTATGCAAGCGACACCTGACACATTCTATCGCAACTAAGCAATTTATCACATAAAATTGGCTTAAACCATGCCACTCTAATCAGTTATTTAAATGTGTATACGGTTTAAACGTTTACCACCTAACTTCTGTGAAGTTGCTACCCAACGTCACCTGGACTACAGTAGCCTCTGTTGTGATATTATGTTACTTGAGCTCTCTGTATTGTTTCAGGTTTAAGCAGTGACTCACAGTGGTATAGCAGGGGGAAAGAAAGAAATAGCCGAAGTGGTCCATTTAAATTTGCTTTCGAACCGACGCACTTTGAGTTTTTGAGGATACTGAGACGTGAATCAACAATAGCCCACATAAACACACCCCGATGCACCTGCAGGTTTTAACAAATTATCTTCACAATTAGGCAATTTTGACCTCTTCTTTTCTATAGCCTAATAACAGTAATAATACTAAAAACATAATAAATATGATATAAATCATAATAAAAAAATAAAATATAAAATATAATAAATTATTAGGCTATTATTATTCATATTATTCATATTATTATCATTATAGTTAGGCTATATTATTATTGTTGTTGTCGTTTTGATTATTTTTATTAGCCTACTTAATACACTTTAATAACTCGTCTAATTTGCTGCGTGAAACCATTCACTTTGTGTTGTTTCCTCCCCTTTATTTGAAAGGAAATAGCCTTGTAGGCAAGTCCCAAAATGTGTTATCTATTTTTTTTGGTTCGCCTCTAAATAAAATGCATGCATTGCATACTTGGCTAGTAACTCGAGGTATTTTGCAATGGGTTGAGGTCTACAGTAAAGTTCGGATCGATCTGTTCCAAGTTGTTTTCTTTACCAATAGTTTTTTTTTTTTTTTTGTCAACCTAATATTTTTGGAGTGTAGGGAATATAGCCTGGGCATATGATCTTCACAGATTTTTTTTTTCAAAATGATGGATTAAACCACGTCTTCAGACAGATAATTTCATAATTAAGTCATACTTTGATGTACCACTCTTGGAGAAGGTAATTTATGACAAAGCAAAACGGTCTTCTCATCGAGGCCTGCTGCCTAAGCGGAACATGGACTGTCGCTCACACCACACTAAACGGTGGGGCTCCACGTCCATGTTCTGACATCAAGCAGTTTCTCGGAGGCTTATTTATGGTTCTTGAAATTATGAAGAAATGTTTTCCATTAGCCATTCCATTAGCCATTCTGCCAACAAACTGCTGAATGTCTAAGAAATAACAGCCTATTGCTGGTGTGAAATAAATCTGGCGCTCTGGTGTAAAATCTGCCATTTAGGAAATAATTATTGAGATTTGCGAGCAAATGCATAACATGAAATTATATTTTCACGTAAGAAAATATATTGTATGAGCACATGGTGCTATCATTGGATAGACAGCTCAATTGTGAGAGCATTATGGGTTGTTAAACCGTTAGGCCACATGTGATACTGACATCGAGGTGTTGGACTGAGAACTGCAACAACTGGGGGAGCGACTTGTTCAGAGTGAACAGTGAGAAAGATGTGGCAAGTTTTTTTAACCCTCTCCACAATGTGCTCGTAAAAATCTACTTGACTTTTCAACCCCGACTATTCCAGTCGATTAGGCCGATTGTGCGCACAGGCGGTCTGTCCTCTTCTTGGCCGTATAGACGCTTCCTTGATCTCGTTACACGTTTTACGAATGGGCTCAAAAGATATTCAGCAGACGAGCGAGGCATGGATAAGGACGCGGGAGAGAAAGACAACATCCCTCCCATCCCTGCTGCCCCCCATTGAGATTTATTCATTAGGAACCCCATGCTAATCAATTGCTATTCATGGGCGTTTTTTAACACATGCATTTAAAGGGGCACAGATGCGTGCCATTATTTCGCCAGGCCAAAAGAAGCTGTTTTTGTACGGCAAGGCGGGTTAACCTAATCAATCATGTTGACTAGTTTATGTTAAGGAAATTCATAAACCATATGGTACGAGGATGCTGGCAATCTTTTTGTTGCCAGCCCTAGGCCCTAACCTTATTGTGACAATTGTTTCTTTTTTTCTCTCTCCGAGGGGGAGTGACCGAGAGGGAGTTGGAGAGGACCATTTGCCCCAATTGTCCCTAATTGGTCCTCGGCCACTTAACACAGAGAATGTGTTAACAAGTCTGAAAGGGAAAACGAGTTAAATGGTATGAGAACTGTTTTTCCCCACAATGGGCACGTTTTACCTTCAAAGGCAACAATGCCTCTCCTGGTTAAGTCGCTTGTGCTGAAACACAGTGTCTACAGGACTGTAGGCCCAACGCACCTCTGGCTAGAGTGAAACCCACCTGAAAAATTGGTTCATTCATTATGACTATTTTTATACTGAAAATCAATAGTCTAAAGATCAAACCGATAAGACGTGCAGATGTATTGGACACAGTAATTTATATCACGCCAAGAAACGTCGTGAAATATCATATACCCTTTATTTACATAAATGGATGATTAAATAGAACGTTACAATAACTTTAGCGCATATGCATTGTAATTGAATTTATACACAATCTCATCATGAAAAAACTTGACATGTTTTACAGATTTTATTTGATTTACCTGTATTATTGACTACCCTGAATTTCGGGTCATATAATTTAAGGATTCTGAAATTTCAAGTTTGGAATTTTGTTAATGAATATTTCCATGGTGGATCCAAAAATGTCTTATTTTGGGATCTCTCATGTCTTTGTCAACCGTATAAATATATAAATTTATCAACGAAATGTTGGGTTGAAAATTACATTTGGCAGATATGTTTCTTTAGCAGCTATAACATAATGCTTGAATGGTATATGGAAACAATTGCACAACTTTCCCCCAAAATCATATAGCGAAATAAACTTAAAATGTACATACACATGTTGCAGTCTTGATCCTGTACCATTACCACTAAGTATCTTTCACATCCTATCGAAAGAAATGTATTCCTCAAATAATGTCTTCAAGGTGAAAGTTCAACATCCTTGTAGCTTTTACCATCCTTTTAATAAATTATGAAGCACAGAGAGAAAATTCCCTTTCGTTTCAAGTTCTCCGGTGGAGTAAACGTCCGTGCAAACGTTGTGAAGAAAAAGGCCCTTGCTTAAAATTCGGGCCAAACTCAATCGTCCACCTCGATTTCTTCATCCTCTTCTGAGAATTCGTCCGTAGTTTGGCCTCTGGACGAAGACGGGGACTGAGGAAAGGCTCGGTGTCCTTGCGAAGACGGGGAAATGCTGGGCGAGATGGCCCCAGAACTACTTTGGGGATCGTCAATGTCATCCATGTTCACCAGTTTCTGCAGAGTTTGCGGTGGGATTTTCTTTAAGGACTCCACGTCTGCCTTCATCTCTTCCAAGTCCCGTTTGAGTTTCGCTCGTCTGTTCTGAAACCAGGTGATGACCTGTGCGTTGGTCAGGCCCAGTTGCTGGGCTATCTGGTCTCTGTCGGCTGGTGACAAGTATTTCTGGTACAAAAAGCGCTTCTCTAGTTCGTAAATTTGGTGGTTGGTGAAGGCGGTGCGAGATTTCCGTCTCTTTTTGGAAGCCTGTCGTTGTCCAAAGGCGTTCAGATGCTCTCGACCTAAAGATATACAGATAGGAAGACATGAGTTCATGTGAAAAATTAAGGACAACGCGAGCTAGCTGGCACCCAAACAACACAGGAAGAGCCAAAATCCATGCACATTCAATTCTGGCTATCAAGACACATAGGCTACAGGCCTCAAAGTTTGCATGCAGCTGCAAAACAGCTGTTAGACTTTCATGAGGACAGAAAAACATCACTGCAACACCATTATATTGGGTTAGATAGTAGGTCAGAGATCTTTGTTCAAACGACCATGTACAGACGTTTCTTATAATATTTGTAATGTACCATAACAGGCCATGGGCCTTTGTAGGTTATGGCGTGCCGCCTGCAAACTCGGGGGCAATGACATATTGATGACAGCTTAACCATAATATGGTAGTAGGATTATAACTTTTTTTAAAAGCGTATAACTTTTCTCGATAATCCATATCAGCATGAATTGAAAAGGTAGAAATTCTGAAACAAATAATTTAAAAAGTAGCCTAGCCTATGTGATGCAGTTTTGTTTAATTATTCCACACCGAGCCGATACATATAACCATTTAAGGAAATCACACAATAACATTATTATAACACAATTTTTACAACAATATCATATACGAGTAATACTTGTTATAAATGAAACTATAGCATGATTAACATCAATGTATGTTGCACGAGTTATGCTTCCTCATAAAATGTCTGATGTTTACAGTGTAGAGGCTACTTTAGCTCCACTCACAACGAAATAGTTAAGAACTAATACAGCCGGGGGGCTTTCAACCACAAAAAGTGCAAAAGGCAATATAGCATTAATGAATAAAGCACTAACGATATAACGTAGAGATAATACTTCACCTTCTGCTGTTTGTATAAGGCTGACTTCCAGACCTTTAAATGTTTTGCTGGCTAGTTCCTCCAGAGCGCATAACGGGGAAGAGGGAGTGGTAATACCGTTCCTAGCTGCAGTTGAGCCGGTCACTTTCTCCAGGACTCGGGGTGGACATTGACTTGCTACGGATTTCTTCACAGACGGTTTGTTCAAAATATCCTCAATACTGAAGGGGGTGAGAGGTTTGTTCGAGTTTGCCGGAGGTGGGAGTTGGTCCAAAGGACCCCGTCTCCTCTCTTCGCCGCTGGACTGCAACACGGATCCTGCCTTCATGTCTTTACTAGAGGTCATCGCAGTCCCAGGAAAATGATTTCAGCAAATGTTAGGCTACTTATAGCATTCAACTGTTCGAATAAACGGCTATTGCCTTTATTCATATAAAAAACTTCTTTGCAGGTTTCTTCAGCTGAATTCTTCGATCTTCTTTTGCCTCAAATGTTTGTCTAGAATCACCATGCTTCAAGCGTGGGCTGCGCTTTCACAGACGCACGGTTTGTATTCCCCTTAAGAAAGTCCAAGTTCTTCTGAGGAACTCCATGAAGATCTTAAGGACGTATATCGGTACTGGCCACTGGTCGATTCGCTGCGAGGAATAAGCTGTCTCAAGGAAACAAGAACGAGCAAGCAACTGCTAACGAGTTATTGTTGATTGGGCGAAGTTCAATTAGAGAAACACTACACTACTTACTGACCCGCTGCTCGTCTTAAAGGGCCAGCCATCATAATTAATTGGTCGCGGGAACAGGAGGAGTTACCCTGCAGTGTTGCCGGAGTTTTAAGGGGTGAGTTAGCTCCAAATGTTTTCGCATCCTCCGTCTCACTCCCACTTATGGAGACCACGTGCTCCCACGTACAGCCCTCACTGAAAAGGGAGAGTTACTGCTCATAGCGCGAATATCAGTGGCATTCCCCTGGCTTAATTAGCGCAGATTACAAACGCCCAATAAGTGCCACTGCAGATGGGGAGGTGATATGAGTGGGATCAGGCTAACAGCTTGAGTAGCCTGTGAGGACAAAATAAGATCTCAAAAATCAAAACAACAGCAACATTTAGACGCCTGTTTTATAATGAGCATGGACAATGTCCGTCTGTTGGTACATCTAGTGAGATGTTTTTTTATATATATATATATATATATAATGCACTGGGCAGTGGTGGAGGTATTTTGATATGACCTATCTTTCTGCATTATTATCAGGCCTATTATTATTATTATTATTATTGTTATTATTATATTAGGCTAACATAAACAAACAAACATGCCACTAGTCGTCATAAGACTAGTCCTGAAGAATTTAATTTTCTAAACAACACATGTCTTAATGTTGTTTTGAATGAAACTGAAAATAATGCATTATGAGTATGATCCTTGCTCGATAGTGGTGGACAGTAGAGAGAGGGCAACCTTGAACTGCAAACCGTACCAACTGGGGTGCATTGGTAAATAATCCCATTCCTCCATATCGTTGCATTAAAGAGGGAGAGGAAGAAGCTGGATGTGATTAGTAGGGGATCGAGAGATTACGGACCAGTTTTGAGTTATGCACAGCAGTGCAGCGCCATAAAGTGCCGTACAAGTAGCAAGGCGGTAAATATGAAGTCGTGACAATGTTTCGCTCGTCTTGCATCTGATGCGCATGGCGCTTCCAGGTGTAGGCTGCTGAGTAGGAGCGCTGTGCCGTTGCGCAATTATCATGGTGCTGATTTCAGCACCTAGGCTGAAATGGATCACGCAAAATGTGATGATGGAAGTCGGAGAGACATTAACTATCCTCACAATTAAATTAATAAGCAACAGTAAAGAGAGTATAAGAAAATAATATTGGAGTCAGTCAAGATGCAAAGGTAAGAACACATTTAAGTGTTTCCTAATTCGTTACTTCGGCAAAGAATCGATTAGTCACTTCAAACCCCCACGGGCACAACTGCAATATTTCAGCTGCCACGAATAGACTGCATGCAGAGTAGGCTATAGCATAGGCTAAATACTCGGACATTGCTGAGGCTTAGGCTACTGTACCAGGATAGTGCATAATTAAACTTGGCACACAATAACAACAATAATAATAATAATAATAATAATAATAATGAAAACACGTATGTATTTTTCTTTCACCTGAATAACGTATGTACTACTACATTTTATATGTAGCCTATTCTTATGCGTGTTTTGTTACAAAACGCAGGAAACTAAAACAAAAAACATTTTTGGATATTTTATTGCTAAAGTGCCTTGTACAGTCAGAATATGTTATGCCTATATACAACTGTATTTCAATATCAGATCTAAGATGTTGCAGAGGAGAGTCGTGGTCTTCTGTGCTTTATTCGATTTCACTACATGGTTTATGTATCATTTAAGTATAGGCTACATCTCATTCGGATATGCGTGAATTAAGGGGTATTACTATATCTTTGTTCTACAGCCAGACTTACGTGATAGACTAGATGTTTGATTATGTTTTTTGAGTTTCCATAATTGATTTGACTTAGACGCTAGTGAAGCAATATCCTATGGAGATATCTTTGGAACATTGTATTGTCTATTATGCCAATGAACCATATGTCACATTCGTGTGGGGACAACACTATACAAGGCTTCAGAGATCGCAATGTATCGTGCAGGAATCACTCAAACACATCTTAATGAACAAAGATTACTTTTGTTTAAGGATGCAGTTGTCTAAAATACTAGAAATACGAACGAGGAAAATTGAAGAAGAATTTAGTGCAGCTTTATATTGAGAGCAACTAAGTAGGCCTATAAAAGAAAACGCTTGCCTGCCCTGTAAATACAAGCGAAATGTGCCTGCATATAATGTAAATAAATTATGAAATTCTTGTGCATAAAAAGTCTGTGGTCATTTAAGAACGTGTGGCCCGTGTCTATGTCTTTTGATGCTGTGTCATTTTTATAGGCTATGTCAATTTCTGTTTTAGTTTTAAACCCCACGTATTTTCTGCATCATTTAACCTGTAGGCTGACGACTTAGTAGGCTACTATAAACAGGGGCATTGGCACAACCATACCCAGATGCTTGTACTGTTTTGATTGTCGCCTCAATGTACTCATTTGTCAAGGAGCAACACCACCTCATGCTGTTTTTTATACAGTTGGTCCCAACCAGTTAATAGCGCCATTATTAACCTGATTTATTTAAGCAGTGTAAAATAGCCTAACCTTTAGAGGAAATGGACTTTAAAACAAATGGATAATCAAAATTTGACACGATCATTTTGTTGTCGGTATTCAAGCAAAGAGATGTTAATGACAGTACATAACTACGCTATCACTACCTAAGTAGATACAACATGGAGTCATGCGAATGATGTCCTCATGCGCCAACAATAGCATTTCACACGGTTCCCGAGAGAGTCCGGGACACAGTCACCGAGGCATGCCTCCACGGAGTAGACACGGAGTTAGATTTCTCTCAAATGCGGCGAGTTCTAAAGATAAATCCACAGACAGCTAGCCTACTCTCGGAACATAAATGATTTTAAAGGCTTTAAGTAGAACCGTGCTAATTCCAAAGGTTTTCTTTGGCCTAATTTAAACGTTAATTAGAAACAGAGCACCTGACATCATCAATCATCAAGTCTAGGGGGAGCCGCATGTATTTTTCACATGGCTCCATCTCCTATTCGACCACTGTACCACTGTAGTGTGTGTGTGTGTGTGTGTGTGTGTGTGTGTGTGTGTGTGTGTGTGTGTGTGTGTGTGTGTGCGCGCGCGGTGCGGTGCATCCTTCGTGTGCATGCGTATGCGCGCGCGCGTGTGTGTGTGAGTGTGTGTGTGAGAGAGAGAGAGAGTGTGTGTGTGTGTGTGTGTGTGTGTGTGTGTGTGTGTGTGTGTGTGTGTGTGTGTGTGTGTGTGTGTGTGAGAGAGAGAGAGAGAGAGAGAGAGAGAGAGTATTATTATTCTGATATTATGTAGCAGAATAGGCCCTACATGTAATAACACGAAGGCCTGTTTGAAGTGAAATAAGAAAATATATATTGTATCCATATAGATGTAAAACAGGCAAATTAATACAATTGTTTGTTGTGTGTGACTGAAATATATAAACAGATAACAAATATTTTTCCTTACGCCACTCTACTTCATATGCACAGGCTAACATAACCGTTGGTCCTAGTAAGTCATCAACAGAAAATAAACATAGGCTACTGGTGAACTTGACTGACGAGGCGTTTGAACCCGTAGGCTACATGAGTATTCACGTGCTGTCCAGCTCTAAAATAGGATATCGTCATCATTCTATTCTCTGCCTACAGTCTAATCTGATGAGGCTCTACCCTGCGCTACACCAACATAAGCATCTATGATGCTTTTGCTTTATTAAATCCGATTTAGCAGTTTTACCCTCGTAATTTACCCAGTTCACATAAATAAACACTTAACATACCAGTCAAACTCTTAGAAAGCTGGAGCTCAATTCTGACGTACAAAGCTGATACACAGAGGAAGGTGTAATATAGGAGAGCATCATGCAGTAGGTGAGTGTCCCCCGTTGTGTTTATTTCCATTAAGCGCTCCGTGAGTATGATGTTCCGGGGATCAGTGGAGGCTAAACACCGTGTTGACACCGGGTCTCACCAGGCCACCTGGCTACCCAGTAGCCCCTAATACCTTAGGCATATCGCAGGCTAAACTGATGCACGGAAACGTTAATGCAAGTCAGATGCAACTGACTGTGTTTAACATTACTTTTTTCCTTTTTTTTAAGGTCAATCTTCCATCAGTATCAGATTAGACATTTAAAGCACCAATGATGTATTTTACTTTTTATAAACAGTAACCATTTTTTCTTACTGGTGATTCATGGCAAAAAAAGGGGGCTTGAGTTTTCTGTGTGCGAAAGAGCTGTCTGCTCTCAGCTCTGTGTGTGAATGTGTGTGTGGTGTGTGTGTGTGTGTGTGTGTGTGTGTGTGTGTGTGTGTGTGTGTGTGTGTGTGTGTGTGTGTGTGTGTGTGTGTGTGTGAGTGTGTGTGTGTGAGAGAGAGAGGAGGGGTGAAAAGGCGTGGCTCATTATTGGGATGCAATGCACCTATAATGGCTAGTTCATTATTTTAAAGCATTAAATGATGAGGCGGTCTGATTAACCACACACAAGTCAGGTTTAAAGTAATACATTGCGGAGAAAAACGCCAACAACACATGGGCTACTCTCAAAGTACTGTGGAGATCACAGTGAAAGGTGATATATTGATGAAAAACAAACTCTTTGTTTTTTATTTGGTGAGCTTGGAAATATTTGAAATATGTTTCCAGAAATCAGTTAAATAAAATTAGATTTTGATTTAAATTGAGTGTTTTCTTTCTGTGAATATTTTGCAAACGTTAAGGCTGCCATTGTCACTCAAACATAGATTCGAATCCTATAGAATCTTATGTTTTGAATTAATAGCCTATACATATATCGTACACCTTTTGTTTTTATGTATTCAATTGTGCTGTGAAATCGTGGGTAGGCTACACAGAGTAGAAATGTTTTGTAATTGTAATTGTTACAACTGCATTATTAGACCCATCGGCTCTGTATTGACCAGTTGAAGGCTGAAGTCAATTTACTGCTTGTTCAATCGAAAGGTTATTATTCGTCAAATCAGCATGCATCGGAAATTCATTATGGGTCATTTTGTGTGCGCTCACGTGCGCGGAGAGGAGGGATATTTAAATCAGTGCTCATTTCCTTTGATTGGGTCACCGCTGGAGACTCCTCCAGAGACATCCAAACCAAACACACACATACACACACACACACACAAACACACACACACACACACACACACAAACAAACACACACGCTCCCTGCTTAGGCTACACGAGGGTGCACATTTCTGAGAGTGTGGAGTAAATGACAAAGGCCCCTCGACGTCTCCCAAAGACACTTGAAAAAACATCAATCACAGTGTTGACTTAACACGCTGTTTGACAATGCAAGCTGATTTTGACAGCGTCATGTTCCTCAGTAGGCTATTTATCACCTGTAGAATTATTCTGCCCTCGGACGACAAATGTTTCAGTTCACTGCAGGGCACCTATGTAGTGTTACGAGCACAGTGAACTAAACGGCCACTCTGTCCTCTCACTTCGATAGAATTCGTTCTTTCGCGTGGTCCGCAGGGCTCCGGTCCCCTCGGGTGCTGTGCTTCCCGGTGCAAACGCTCCGTCGGGGTCCGTTTAAGATCTTAAAAGAGAGGGCGAGTGCCGGGTCCACGTCCCTTAGGAGAGGAGAAGTAAACGAACGAATAGCGTTAAATAGCCTAAGCAGGTACTTTAGCCCAGCTTTAGTCCAAATTGAATGTCGTTGGTAGCCTATATCAGCAACACGCACGCACACGCGCGTGCGATCCAGAGCACAAACGGGCACATATTGGAATATCTGCACACATTTTCATAAGCTTGCATGGTTTAATATAACCAATAATTTAGATGTTTTCATTCTACTGTGTTGGTAAATATAAGCTAAATTAATGCCAAGTTTTAGTTTACATGTAGCATGTAGCCTATGATATAAGCACATCATATAGCTATTATAATAATGATAAAAAGAACAATAATTATTATTATTGTTATTATTATTATTGTTATTATTATTGTTATTATTAAGGATTATATTGAAATTAATTTGTAATTGTGAAGTTGCTATGAATGACAGTAAAGGAATGAAAATGTGAAGTTAATGATATTATTATAGATTATTTTTCTTTACATCTGTGCTCTTCTTCCTTCTAGCAATAATAAGATATATAGATTGGTTATGTGCATGAAACATGGAGTGTTTTTAGGATTTAGGAGCATGCCATTCAGTGAAAATGTCATCTTTTTTCTCAATTCTTGTTTGAGGTCTTCATTACATGTACTTGGGACTTAACAAAACAAAACAGAAGGGTGGATTATAAAGGTTTGCATGTACACACACACACACACACACACACACACACACACACACACACACACACACACACACACACACACACACACACACACACACACACACACACACACACACACACACACCAGATAATTGCACTGGGTGTGGTGTGTGTGTGTGTGTGTGTGTCCATTTTCCAAACTCAGGCCTTATGACAGTAAAATATTACTGTGATTTATATATGTGTAAATGTTACATGCTTCTCTCACACACACACCACACGTACACACACCACGTACCACACATACACTCAGACACACACACCAAATACCACATGCATGTACACACGCACACACACACACACACACACACACACACACACACACACACACACACACACACACACACACACACACAGAGAGAGAGAGAGAGAGAGATAGCACTGGAGGAGTTGCTTTCCAGAGGGAAGTCGTGATGGATGTTTGCCTTTGAAAGTGGCGTCATCAGAGCCGTGCTGGAGGAGTGGTTGTGCTCTGATCAAAGTGATGGGGCACGATAGGCCCACCACCACACACTCAGCTGGGGAGAGGCTGTCACAAGCTCCCCTTACCCAGGACCGTGCACGGGGGAAACATAAAGACCCAAATGGATGGCAAGAGCCTTTTAGACTGATTTGGGGATGGTTTAGAAGACACTAGATGCTAAGATAGATAGTGTGATTTAATGTTGCGAGTGCTTATCCCACTTTCTATTTGGGATCGAGTGTGGTCCCAGCGTCAAATGTACAAGATTCTCTTCAAAATAAACAAGATGATTCTTTTTGTGTCTGCTTTTTTCTTTTCCATTGGAATATAAAATTACACATCAAAAAATGGAAATGTATACAGTTGATCAGTTTATCAGCAATTGGAACACATACATTTATTGTCATATTTTTGCAGGACATGCTTT
Source organism: Sardina pilchardus (assembly GCF_963854185.1). Taxonomy (NCBI): domain Eukaryota; kingdom Metazoa; phylum Chordata; class Actinopteri; order Clupeiformes; family Clupeidae; genus Sardina; species Sardina pilchardus. The sequence continues at coordinate 32,679,001 of NC_085004.1, read as the reverse complement.
ACGCAGTGTTTTTCAGCATTGCAGTTGCAATACACATTACAAAGCATCATGCTTTAGTAAAGTTTAGAAGACCTTGCAATAACCACAAAATAAGTTTTTTAGCGGGTGTAATGCAGAGTGTAGCTTGTAGCATGGCTTATGAAGATAAATCTTTATGCAAGTTCACCATGTTCCATGGGAATCTCAGCTGTATCAATCATAGCAATTCCAGCCCCTTCCATATGGGCGCCTGCCCGAGGAGGACCTGGGGGGGAAATCCATTTGTGTCCACCACAGTGAGAAGTAATGAAGGCACATCGCTGTAACATTTTACAAGGAGAGTAGTCCCCCCTCTCTCTTCTCTCCTCTCCCTCCCTGAAAATAAAGCAATAAGCCAATGGAAGCTACCTTTGTGGAGAGGTGTAGTGTGTAGCAGAGGCGACCTGGCGTGTAGCTCCCCGACCCCCCCCCCCCCCACACACACACACACACACACACGCATGCGGATTTGATTAAGCTGTGATCAGTGCCTTGCCCTCTCTCAGCTCTCCTGCGCCACTTCGCTCTCAAAGCCCAAATGAGGAAATAGCTTGTCTGGCCGCTGACAGAGCCTCGGTTGCTCCGTAAAAGATAAATGACCCAAAGTATTAAAGTTTAACACTTTGACAAAACCCACCTGATCTGGGGGATTAATGCAATGAAAAATCCATCTGTGAAGGAGTCCGAAGAGAATAATGACCCACTTCTCAGAAGGTCAAATAATACTTAGGATAAGTACATATTGTGGAGTGCTACACTTTCCAAAGGCATATATTTAGTAAATGCACAACTCATACAAGGTATACAGTATATTTAGTGAATGCACAACTCATATCAACACAACTCCTATAAACATAGTCACAACACTTTCCCCAGGTATAGTAAATACACAACTCATATAAACAAGGTATATATTAAACTCATATAAACAAGTTATATTATTTAAGTACACAACTCATAAGCATAATCAAACCCTATTTCTGACTCAACACATGCATATGAACACATTCACACACACACACACACACACACACACACACACACACACACACACACTCACACACACACACACACACACTCTCACACACACACACACGTATGCATGCGCACACACACGCACGCACACACGCATGCACACATGCGCACACACAAACATGTAACCTACACATGAGCGCATATATACACACACAAATATAATTCATGTTACAAACATATTTTTTCAGTATAGTTTTGACTGGATTTAGGTTAACATACATTTTCATACTTATTTGAGAGGGCTCTCTAAATTCGAGTATTTTTAGAGCAATGCTAAACTGATGGCCATAGATTTGTGCGCCCCTAAGGCAGCTCATAAATAGAGCCCAATTGGAGGTGGCAGATAAATGGTGTTTCCAAGCAGGACGATAAGGAGATTTTTCAGAAACATCCCCTCGATAATACACTGTGCCAAGACTCCATAAGCCCTCTGCTTTTGGATTTAAGTCGAACAGAAAGTATTCCACTCCCTGGAAGTAAGTCATCTTCTGTAGGAAAACTATAATCTCCCTGGTGAAGGATTCCTCATTTCTGACACGAAGGCTCCTCAACATTGTCTGTCCACAGCACAAAGGGTTGCTTCTGCTCCACACACTGCCCCAGCACACCCTTCTCTGCCCCGTGTGTAGGAGCTGAGAGATCACGCAGTGAAATACATCAGCACTAGTGAAATACAGGCTACTGATGGCTAAAGTAAACGCATTTGCTAAGCAAAGCAAAGCAAAAACAAAATAACCTTTGGTCTTCCATAAATCATCCAGGTCACCAAACACCTTGATGTGGTGATATACGAGCCTATTCTGGCTCTAATTATCCCCCTGCTCTAAATGTTACTCGTACCTTCAGTTGTTCCGTGTAAATCAAAGCCAGGGAAAATCAATTAAATAGAAAAGGATGATCAAAAACAAAAAGAGGTAAAGTGGTCACTTAGGAAAAAACTGAATATAATATGCAGGGACAATGACACTGTGAAAGAGTTACCTGAGCTGTCCACCAATAGAGGATTTTCTTATTTATTGGTCCTTATAACCTCAAGTGTTCTAACATGAGGAACAGAGGGATTTTTTAAATTTACAAAGTGTTAAGTACACGGTGCCAAAGCACGCCTCATCTCCTAGGCACACGGAACTACGACTAAGGGTATAGCACTAAAAAGAAACATTGGAATAAGTGCACATGTGCGGTCAGTGCATACACTGTGATGAAAACTCTTTTGGCATTTTATCTCTGAGTAGCCTCCTCACACCCGACTCCCTCCCTAATCACTGACATGACTGGCCAATGAAGGGAAGTGTTTTATGCTCATTTGTGTCAAAGGTGCACACACAATTACCAGGCCATTTATTAAAGCACATAACAGCCTGTAATGGCATTAGATCCATCTGGGGAGAATGTTCTGCAGAAGTGTGTGTTCCCAAGCACTCGTCATGTTTATCTAATGTTATTTATACCTTCCTTTAGTAAATGCGCACAAGCAGAAAAATCCAGACAACAAAGAAAGAGAGAACGAAAGAAAGAAGGGAAAATGGTGGAAAAACACAAATCTGAGGGGAGGGGAAATACGGATGAAGACTGGCTGTGTCCTGGCTCCACCATAACTTACACTGTCAGTGCACTCCATAAATATCAGAAATAGGCTCACACTCAGCTCCAATCACAAGCAGTGGAGCAGTGAATGTGTGTGTGTGTTTGTGTGTGACGTACTGTATGTGTATGTGTGTGTGTGTGTGTGTGTGTGTCTGTGTGTGTGTGTGTGTGTGTGTGTGTGTGTGTGTGTGTGTGTGTGTGTGTGTGTGTGTGTGTGTGTGTGTGCCGATCTCTAAGGATGCCAGAGCTGAGACAAGGCCAGGCAGAAACCTCAGTCTGGGGAGAGGTAACAAGCAGGAGGACTTTGTTGCACTGGGTCCCAGCTGATGCATCATCATAATAATAATGTTTAGAATGATAGTACATTACATTACAATAATACGAACAACAACAACAACAACAACGACAACAACAATAATAATAATAATATTATTAATAATAATAATAGGAATCATATTTATAATATGAAGGTTATTATTATTATTATACTTATTATTATTATTGTTGTTGCTGTTATTATTGTTATTATTTATCAGTTCAGAACCTTACGTATTATGATGCAAAATAATCGTAAAATTGTTTTCATATTTATTTTAGATTATTTTGTCGGGGGAATGGTGACATGAAAATGTCCTCTTGAGTGTTTGACAGTTGTTTTCGTGAGGGCGATGATAAATAATAGCGAGTGACAATGCCGGAGGACATGTTAAATCTGCGCTGTAAATCTGGAAGACAACAAGACTCTTTTCAGAGTTTCTTGGCCGAGTGTACATGTACCTGGCACAGTAATACAGACGGCATTGAAGGGGAGTTCTGCTCAAATGTGTCATAAGATCAGAGTAGGGGCTTGGTGAATTGCGCAGGAGTTCATGAAGCCAGCATCAGCCAGTTAACCGTGTGGACAACTTTACAGTTGGAATACCTGTCACCTCAGACATCTTGCACAGTTTTATTTTCATTTCGTAGCGTCTCCTCCACGGGCCCTCCCAGTTTTGAGTATGTGGCCCAGACCGCTCCATAAGTTACTGGTGGTGACATGATTGCCTTTACCGCATTGCAGAAACATGCAAACCTCTGGGCGGTTCATGAGAGGTATAAAAGACCGAGAGTGAAGCATCAGTCTTGCTTGGAGTGATCACATATTTCCTGCAATCACATGTTCCCACTGACACTCATTTTCGGTAACTAAATATGACTGGTATCCATGCATGCAACTTGAAATGCCTCTCCGATAGCACATATCTCAAACTCACCATGTCTCAGCATTAGGCTATGCAAGCCTGTATCTTTCACTAGACTGTTGTATCCTATCTGTAGCCCAAGTGAATTCTTCAATGGGCAAATATTCAGTTTTCAAAAATAAATTCTTCAACGGGGAAATATTCAGTATTCAGAAAGCAACCACACATAGGGCTTTCTTTCTACGCATGGGCCTAAAACTGGATACAACCAACAAATCTCTAGTCCATAGCAATGCTCTCTGTGGCAGGTAATAGACTCCGGGAAGGGTCAGGCGGTGGCCGTCCATTATGTTGACTCGGAGGAGATCCACTGAAGCGCTGCTGACCGTGAGCTTAATTCGAGCAGGCTAAACCCGCTCATCACCGGCCACAAGCAATAAGGAGCGGGAGATTAAACGGTATGGAAATGACGGGGACAAAAGCCCGTCGGCTTGTCATGGAGGCAGCCAGTATTGTATCCATATGTATTGAACAGCGAAGCCGTCAGGCAGGGTGACAGTCCCATTCATCAAACACAAAGCCAATCCTGTCAGCGGCACAATGGACCCTGTCCCCGGCGCAGTGACAATCGCAAAATGAGCAGGAGCGGCCCAGTGGAGGGTGTATTTAAATCTACGGTTTGTTTTCCCTTCCTCTCTCTTTCTCTCTTTTAAAAAAAGAAAGAAATCCTGTTAAGGCGCTAGCTGGTTTCCACCCAAGCCATTTCCTGGAAAAAATATCTCCCTTGGTTGAGTTCTTCGCGTTTAGCCTAATAAACATGTTCAGTTAACGGTGGGCCAAGTTTCGCTGGACATTCACTTGATACCTTTTGTGCATCACGTCGTATTGGATATTACAGGGGATCAAAATATAAGCTTCCGAAAATGACTGGAGTTAATTTATGGGCTTTTGCGTTGACAAATTTAATTCGCATGATGCAAGGACGCTCCGTATGCATAGATGGGTATCAATCTTATTTTGGTCACTGCGACTAGGTCATCCGCGAGTCACGCCAGGCAGCCTTTCACTTACGTGGGCCGCTGCTGCTACTCACCCACTCAGCGCAAAATGCCTGGCCAGCCTGGCCGTATATCAATACTGCAATATGCCATGTCAGTAGCAGCATGCTTTATTTAGTACGACCGTGTTATAAGCCCGTACATCCTCTCTGTATGTCAGGGTCTGGCCTGATGCCAGTCTAGAGCCGCTTGTAGGCATGTTAAGGCGGCCATTCTGTGGACCAGGCCCTTAATGTCTGCCAACTGTTCATTTGGTCCTCAGGCCATCACAGTGACTTGTCTAAAGCTGATGGGCAGTGACATGCAAGCATTACTTTAGCTATACTTGTTTGTATATCCAGGCCTACATTTTGTGTGCACTTAGCAAAACATAATATCATCTTATAACAGGAGTATTCATGTGTATGTGTGGTAAGGATTTGTTGTCCTTGAAACTGGACCCTGGACCCTCGGCCAGGGCATTGCTGGTGGTGTCCTGCGACCACACTCAAAAAGCTTTAGAGATGGATACCCTTAAGTGCCACCCAGAAATGACCAACCCCCACTGGAATGCCCCCATTATGCCAGCCAAATCCATCTTAACCACAAAGCGGCTCCATGGTGCCAGTGGGCACAGCACATTGGCCCCTACAGCGCTCTCCTCTCTGTGCCGTCTAGAGGGCAGCTGGCGACTCAGTGATGACTCCTACTGGTATCTGGCCCAGGTGCGGCCCTAGCCTGGCTCTGATCTGGCACGGGCCTGTTTCAGAGTCTCCAGCCTGCTTACGGTCTCTGCAAGGTGCAGAGGGACTGGAGCGCCAGGGCTGAATCAGCAAGCAGCCTTTAATTAGAGCAGGGACTTTGGGCGCGGATGGGGGGGTACCCCTGCCACACAGGACTGTGCTGAGGTGACAGGCAAGGGAGGAGGGGGGGGGGGGGGGGGTCAGGGGAGGCTATGTCGTCTAAGCAACAAGGGACCAACCAGAAGCAATAAAGCTGCTCAATACAGGACAATAAAGTTGAGCAATGTCACATTTCCCAGCTCCGCAAAAAAGGAAGAGGAGAGATGCGTGGAAAAAAAAAACGTAACAACACTGTAACCTGTTTAGGCTGCAGAAAACTGTAGCAGTTTATATTGGGTGTGATTACAAAGAGTTGTAATAATACAATCCGTCCCTCTTAAATTACATTTGAGCTGGGCGCATTATTGGGTGTTATTAGGATTTAAACCAGTTCATTTTTAAAATGTGCCATTTTTCACGCATAATCAGTGTTTTCAATAAGGAACTCATAAAAAATGGATATGTTTAAAACCCTAGCACCCTAGTGATTGTGATTGAGTTGCAAAGATTATCCAGTCTTTTGAGCTTTATAAGTGAGATGTGGGGCTATCAGTGTCATACTACTCTACAACAATAACTCCTCAATGTAATCCAAACGCTGGAGTCTGAAACAGTCAATTCACCTACATTACTACTGCACCTTGAAATAAAGTCTTATTACAAATGGTAAGCCTTTCTTAAATAAATGTTGACACTATCAGTTAAATTCATAATGCAAAGGTTATTTACAACAGAATAACCACATTGTTATATATTTTATTTGTGATATTGATGAATGAGCTGTGATTGTTTTTATTTTACAATACGTGAGGAGGTAATCCAATTTTATCTAAAATGTGTAATAAATGTTATGGGAATAAACCGACACGATTCGCAGAGCTGTAGTCGGAGCGTAACTACTCCATTTATTTAGTCACACAACACACAACTTCCTAACTCACGTTCTGACGTGACAAACTCCAAAAACCAATCAGCACGCAGCGTTGCCATGGCAATGGCAAACATAACATTTCCCCCCCCCTTACAAGAATCTAAGTGTGATACTCAGTTGCAAAATCATTCAAGTGTGCAGGCCGGGTATGTGCACGGGCTGGGCGAGGCTGGTGGTCGGCACAGGTGTCAGGGGTTGCTTCCACGGCTTCTAGCTGGACAGGAGGCGCTGGGGCGTCGAGTTGTGGAAGAGCTGGGGCTGCTGCGAGGTCAGACCATGGGGCCGTGTTCAGACCTGGCCCAGAGGGTGCCTGTACTTTGCGCAGACGACTGGCATGCCAGCGAGTGCCATCCACGAGCCTGAATGTGGCGGGCCCAAGCTGTTGGCTGACCTGGACTGGATCTGACCAGAACGACTGCAGTTTGTTGTCACGGTGGGGTCGGCGGATCCTGACCCAGTCTCGAGCAGCAATGGCGGGTGGCCTGGCTCGCCGTCTCCGGTCAAACCAGTTCTTCATCTGGCTCTGACGGGCATTAACCCTTGCTTGGATTGGATGAACTGGAGCCTGGGCCAGAACAGGGCGAAGTCTATCCAAAGGCAGCTGGAGCTCCCGTCCCAGCATGAGGGATGCTGGGGAGGCTCCCGTAGTGGCATGTGGGGTGGCGCGGTAGTGTAAGAGCGTCTGGAGGAGGCTGGCATGAAACGTGCACCCTTGAGCGAGGTGTGCCCTTATTCCATTCTTGAGGGACTGATTCAGCCTTTCGACCCCCCCGTTAGCTGATGGGTTATAGTAAGCCGTGCGAATATGCTGAATCCCTTTCTCTTTCAGGTAGGTGCACAGTTCATGTGAGACCATCTGAGGCCCATTATCGGTGGTGATTTTCTTGGGCAAACCCCATCGTGCAAACAGTGAGTCTAAGATGTCAATTAGCACTTTGGCGGTGACGGAGCCCACGGGTGCAACTTCAGGCCACTTAGAGTGGAGGTCATAGATCACGACCAGAAACCGTTGGTGGTGTGGCACCCCATGTAACTCTCCACAGACGTCCAATTGGAGGTGCTCCCATGGATGGGATGGCCAGTTCAAGGGTTGCATGGGTGGGGGCGGGCCTGGGGCCCTGGTCTTGCCACTGAGAAGACAAGCGGTGCAGTCCCTGACCAGGGTCTCGATGTCTCTGTCAATCCCTGGCCACCAAACAAGGTCCCGACACCGTTGTTTGAGCCTGACTATGCCCAAGTGACCCTCGTGTGCCATAGCAAGAACACGCGCACGAAGGGCACTCGGGACCACAGTGCAGAGCCCCCTAGCAACACAAGTGTCGTTCCAGCATGCCAGCTGCTCACGGATTCTGAAATAGGGTGAGAGCTCATCTGGTACTTTTGTGGGCCAGCCATGTCTAATGTATGCTGACACTACAGAGAGGACAGGGTCGGCTGCTGAAGCATCCACCAGCTCACGCAGTGACACAGTTTCCTGAAGTGGTGCATGGAGAAGCTGTATGAGGTCCTGCTCTGTTTGGTCATGCTCAAGATCCTGAACCGGAGGTGTGGGTTGAGTAGGGATTGAACGTGACAGCAGGTCGGCCACCACATTGTCACGCCCTGGTGTGAACTGCAGACCATAGTTGTACTGCTGTAGGCGGTCAGCCCAGCGGTGCAGACGAAGTGGTTTGTGGCCAGTGCCTGACGTGGCCAGGAGAGTGGTGAGTGCTTGGTGGTCTGTTCTCAGGGTGAATTTGCGTCCGTACAGGTACATGTGCCACCGCTCACAAGCCCAGAGGCAGGCTAGCGCCTCTCGCTCCCCTACCGAGTAACGCTGTTCTGTAGGGCTGAGTGCTCGAGAGGCAAAAGCGATTGGCCTTTCCACGCCACCCTGGAGTTGGGACATCACAGCACCAATGGCGATAGCTGAGGCGTCACAGGTGACAAGTGTGGGGCTGGCTGGATCAAAGTGTGCTAAGACCGGTGGTGAAGTGAGCTGTGACTTTAGGCGATGCACCGCCTCTGCACAGGCGGGTGTCCAGAGCCAGGGCTCATCGTTTTTCATCAGCTTGCGTAGTGGAGCAGTTGTGTATGAGTACTGAGGCAAAAAACGAAGATAATATGCGGTCATCCCCAGGAAGGACGCAACCTGGGCTGGTGATGTGGGCTCAGGGACTCGCTGGATGGCCTCTGTGTTCGAGTGAAGTGGGCTTATGCCCTCAGCTGAGAGGCGGAACCCCACATATTCAATGACTGAGGCCCCAAAAACACACTTGTCTCCATTGAGTGTGAGGTGGTGCTCCGCTAATGCCTTAAACACTCTGTGGAGGCGTTCGTCGTGCACTGCAGTGGTGGTTCCATGAACAACAATGTCGTCAAGATAAGCGGCCACGCCCGGGATCCCTGCCAGGATGGAAGCCATGATTTTTTGAAAACAGCTTGGAGCGGAACTCAGTCCGAAAGCCATGCGTTTGTAGCGAAAGACACCTTCATGGGTAATGAAGGCGGTTAGGTTGCGGCTATCAGGGTGTAAAGGAACTTGGAGGTAGCCCTGGCGGAGGTCAAGTTTTGAAAAAACAGTGGATCCATAGAACTGAGCTGTGAGCTCCTCTGTTGTTGGCAAAGGGTAGCGATCAGGTATTATGGCCTTATTTACAGCTCTGAGGTCCACGCAGATGCGCAGGCCTCCTGTCTTCTTTTTCGCCACCACCAGGTTGGATATCCACGGCGAAGCATTCACACGCTCAATTATGTCCTCATCTAGCATGCGCCGTAGCTCAGATGAGATGTCATCCCGCAGTGCTAGAGGGGAACGGCGGAGTGGTTGCACCACTGGTGTTACGGTATGGTCTACCAGGGGCTGATGGGCAAAAGCAGTGAGACAACCCACCCCGTCAAACAATGTTGGCCACTGTTGGTGCTCTGGGGTGGCGACAGTGTGGATTTCTGAGCCTGTTGTATCCAGTAGGGTGAATCCGAGGCCGTTGAAGAGGTCAAGGCCAAGTAGGTTGGTCCCATGGCGTGACACATGGAAGGTGAATGTCGGTAGGGCCTTCCCCCCGTAGCGTACAGGCAACTGTAGAGAGCCCACTATGTCTATTTCAGAATTTCCATAACCTCGCAAAGTTGTAGAGGCTGGTCCCAGTGGCTTATAGGAGAAGAAACGCTTATAGGTTACTAAATTCAAAAGTGACACAGTGGCCCCTGTGTCAAGGAGGAGGGGCAGAGTGACATCATCCAGCATTAGAGAACAGGTTTTAAATGAAACTCGTCCTGAGCGGACATTATGGATAACAGTTGGAGGAGCTACTGGGTGTTGTCGGTGGACTCTGGCTGGGGCAGACCTACATACTTTGTGGAAATGATTGAGCTTTCCACAGTTGGAGCAGGCTTTTCCCCGTGCAGGACATGCTTGTGCTCTGGAATTGTGAGTTTGTGAACCACAGTTACCACATGGCTGTTGTGATCTCTCACGGGGTTGTGAGGCTACTTGTATCATGTCTGGGCTGTTAATAGGGCTGATGGAGGCCGTTCGTGCCTGTGCTGGTGTATCCACTGTCTGATCATGCAGAGGCAGAGAGGCGGGAGAAGACAGACTGGCAGCGCATTCTAATGCAGACTCAACTTGTAGTGCTATCTTAAGGGCCTGGGCTAATGTCAGGTCATCATTTTCCAACAGCAGTTTGTCCCTAATTTTGTCACAATTAGTGTGTAAGATGAGTTGGTCACGTATCAGTTCATCTTGCAATGTTTTAAATTTGCAGAAGCTAGCTAAGCCTCGTAGGTCAGCCACGTATTGGGACACAGACTCACCCGCTCTCTGATGTCGCCGCCAGAACACAACACGACGGAGAAGAGCACTCTGTGGTGCTGCAAAATGCTCCTTGAGTAGTTTCACAGCTTCGTCATATGTTGTGGTGTTAGCAAACGTTCCGAACACTCGTTGTCCTTCTGCTCCAAGACAGTGCAACAACAATGCACGCTTCCTCACGTCGGACACGTCTTCCAAGCCGGCAGCAAGGAGATAAGTTTCAAACGAACCGATCCAACGAATCCATGGCACGGGAGGTTCTCCGGGTAGAGCCAGGAAAGGAGAGGGTGGAGGTAGAGAACAGTCAGCCATTCTCGTCGCCAATGTTATGGGAATAAACCGACACGATTCGCAGAGCTGTAGTCGGAGCGTAACTACTCCATTTATTTAGTCACACAACACACAACTTCCTAACTCACGTTCTGACGTGACAAACTCCAAAAACCAATCAGCACGCAGCGTTGCCATGGCAATGGCAAACATAACAAAATGTATATAGAAAATAAACAACCTAAAAGTCCTGTTTAAATCTAGGAGGATATGTTCTGTATTTGTATGGGTTAGCCATTGTAACGCAGCTTGCTGCACCACACCACCCCCCTAAGCCTACTCTTCAGCAACATTTTATCATCTACCATATAAATCACAGTCTTGCACAGAAAAAGAAAAGAAAAGAAAAGAGAAGGGGAAAGGAAGAGCCCGGGCCTCCTCTCCTCTCCGCTCCGCTCCTCTCCTCCTCTCCTCCTCTCCTCTGCCGTATGGTGAGTTGACTCCAGCAGGAAGTCATTAATAATATTTTAACAAGTCCTACTATGAGATAAGGGCTAGAGGATTGGGACCATAAGCAAGGTCATATCCTTCTCTGAGAGAACCACTGGGACTATTCCCCCACTACCCAGCCCCCATCTCCTCACGCCCAGGATGACCGAGTCTCCTGTCTGACAGTGACACTGACATGTATGCCCTGGGCTCACACACACACACACACACACACACACACACACACACACATACGAGTCATCATTGGGTCTTTATTCACATCCACTGAGGCTCATTTGGAAGTCTGGAAGAACCCCTCTCTCCCTCCCCCCCCCCACACATGACCCCTCAAGCACACACACACACATACGCACACACACGCACACACACACACACACACACACACACACACACACACACACTTACACACACTCCTAGTTTTAATTAACCTCGCAGAGACACTGGTGTGCGTGTCCTCTGTGGCCGTGTCAGAGGGGTTAATGATTTGATGTGCTCCAGGAGACGTGCAGTGGGCCAGATCAATGAGCCCCTATTTCCCAGGCCCCGTGTCTGCTGCCTCAGTCCCTCAGCCCAGAGACAGAGAACGAGCCAGCGCTGCGTTCACCTCTTCCCTTCCCCACTCACACACTGCACTCAATGCTGCGTTCACCTCTTCCCTTCCCCACTCACACACTGCACTCAGTGCAGAAAGCCTCCAGGCCAGCTGAGGAAGCACTTGGAAACGCTGGACTCTCTGAATAAGGGGACGAGTGACACCTCACGTATCCAATCACCAATTTCACCAATGTTATTTACATACAGTAGCTAACAATAATGAAGTGCAGGATTAAGAGCTGAACATTATGTAAAAAAATGATTGCTAATGATGATTTTTGTAGTTGTAAAATGAGTTTGAATTACTGTATGTTATTAAGGAAGGTAAAGCACACATAATATTAGAATAATAATCTTTGATAGTTTGTTAATGCTAAAGTTAATGATCTTGTGATGATGTACAAATCTTAATTTGATTTCAGTGATGCCTAATCAGTATGACTGAATGTGTAGGCATATTGGACATCACACATTTTAAATTACTTTGATTAAACAATTAATGATGCTGATGGCATGCTGATCAGCAAACAAACAGAAAGTTCTTTAATCAATCAAAGACATCAGTCTAAGTGAATTTCTACAGTTTATTACTATCATACTTCAGCAACAAGTCCCAAGAGGCCGTAGGTTCTACTGTTTTTTAAACACGACGTGGCTTATTGCTTTTCTAAAACGGTTCCTACATACCTGGCAAGATTTCATAATATAAATGTACAGCAAGGAGAAATGTAACGATTTATCTAACGATTCACTAAGAAATATATGTCCTCTCAGAATGCTGGCCAAGAAACATGGAGATGCAGCAACTAACTTTTGTATCAATTCGTCGTAATGCAGTAATAAGTAATGAAATGCGGTCAACTTGAATGGTTGTGCTGGGTTTTACAACGACATCAAACGTGATTCAGACAATCATAATTAAGGACCGGAACTATCCGTTTTAGAAACCTATTTCATCAACTAGCCTAACTGAATATGAATAGGAATGCATGGGCCACTGGCAGCAATCGCACGCAACCCATGAATGCCTTCATAAACCCCAGCTTCTACCACATGCTACATTAAAAGCACTATGATGTGTTTCAGTGAATATCACTGGCAATTCTCTCTCATTCTGCATCATCAACTGCAGCCCAGGCCAGGCCAGCATGGCTGTCAGATCGGACCATGTGCTGCTTTAAAGGCACTCTGATGTGCTCCCACTGTTTTCAGAGCTCAGGAAATTAGAGCCCATTAAGGGAGCCGGTCTCCCGAGAGCCTGTATTATTTACAGCTGCCCGGAGTGCGCTCAATATATCTACTGGTGGATTGGAGCTCACAAACCTTAATTGAGTAGCAGTGTGACAGAGTATTGATGTCACATGAGGACTTGGCAAAACTTGATATTATTTTCTCCCTCCATTCTTTCCCCTGGAGGGCGAGAATTGTGGCAGGAACCTGGCCCACGTACGGGGCACATCCGGGCCAGATGCAGCAGAGCCTGAGCCGGGTCTGATCGGCACTCAGCTGCTGTCTGCCTTCTGCTTTGGGCCGCCGTGTCGCTCGGGCTGCTGCTCACCGACTTGGGAGACATATAGTCGATCGAAAGTCTCGACCACGCCAGAAACACTGCGAAGGAATTTGGGCGTCACGTTGTGTATTTTATGCTTTTGTCACCGTGCCATAATTACTGATTACATGGCTCATGAACATTGATTTCACAATGCGCTGGTGCTTTCCGATTGCTGTAATCATGCTGGCTGGGAAAAGACTGCAAACTAAAAGGCCCTTTTGTGTGAATGGGATCATTTATAAGTCATAATGTGCCATAAATGTTTATAGGCCTGTTTATGGTGACCTTTCAGGTGTCAGTACGTATAAACAGCCATGCGGGTGAAGCGGGATATTTAGGAGAAGCACTAATCCAAAACATACCACCAGGTATTGCACAAACTAGCGTGCACACACACACACACACACACACACACACACACACACGCACACACACACACACACACACACACACTGTGAATATATATGTTTATACACACACACACACACACACACACACACACACACGCACACAAATACACTCTGTACACAAACACACTCTGTACACGTACACACACACACACACGCACACACACACTAACCTCAGACAAACGCACAAACACAGTTTGAAGAGAATGGAACATACCGCCAGGTATTGCACAAAATAGCCTAGACACACACACACACACACACACACACAGAGACACACAGACACACACACTGCTCACACACACACACAGCTTGAATAAAATGGAACAGCGCGGATAAAAATGGCCTGAACTTCACGTTGAGGTTAAACACAGAAAAAGTGCAATCACCACACGGGCCATTGTGGTTTGTAGCGCTGGCCCCCAAACAATGCCAAGACAAATAAGTGGCCTATAATGTATCCGGCAAATTGATACAGCAGGGGATTAGCAGATAGCCATTCACACAAACTCCAATTCATCATGTGAGCAGATGCCACGAAAATGTGATATTCCAGTCTATGGAAGCTTCATCATCCGTCTCTTTCCCTTTTCTCGTGAGAAGAGAGGCAGTGTAGGAGAAGAAGAGAGGGAGAGGGAGAGAGAGAGAGAGACATTAGAGTGGGGGTGAAAAAGGGGTGAAGATAAGAGTAAGGGAGAGAGAGAGGGAGAGAGAGAGGGGATATGGGATAGATCAGTGCAAACAGTGAAAATTACACAGAGAGGGTCAGAGAGTGTGTGTGAGGGAGAGAGAAACAGAGAGAATGAGAGAAAGGGAGAGAGGGTCAGTGAGTATGTGAAAGAGAGAGAAAGGGGAAGAGAGAGACAGAGAGAGAGAAAGAGAGAGAGGGTTGGCGAGTATGTGAAAGACAGAGAAAGGGAGAGAAAGAGTACAGTATGTGTGTGTGAGAGCGAGAGAGAGAGAGACAGAGAGAGGGCTAGAAAGAGCTGTGTGTGCTGGAGGGTGTGTGTGGGGGTGTGGGGGTTGAGTGTGTACTGAGTGTCCTGTGGCGCTCTCCTCCGCTCCTGACCACAGCCCCTCAGTCAAGCGCAGAGCGCGGCGGCAGCTGAAGGCCGCTGTGGAGCGGAGCTCAGACGCAGGTATGCCGTGTGTCAGCCATGGCACTGACCTCCCGCTGGGGCCTGTCTCACTCATCTGGGACGTCTCTATCTCAACAAACCTCTCTCTCTCACACACACACGCACACACACACACACACACACACACACACACACACACACACCCTCTCCACCTCCCGTTTGGAAGTAGAGCCAGGATCTATCAATCAGCGTCTGGGCTGCAGGGTGACATCATCAGGCCTTGGCGGCGGGGCGGTGCGGTGCGGAGCGGTGTGGAGGTGGAGCGGTGTGGAGGTGGAGGTGGAGGTGGAGATGGAGGACGGGGTTAGGGTCGGGGAGATGGATACCCGCTCTTTGGGTTACAGCGGCGTCCGTGCGAGTGTCCGCTCCATCATGCTGCAGGCTGACAGCTTGCGCTCAGGCCCACCAGTGTTGCGCTGCTCGCCCGCCTCTTCTTCCTCCTCCTCCTCTTCCTCCACTCGCTTTCCTTCTCTTCATATCTCCTCTCCTTTAGTGATCACAGGTGAGCTGCAGCCACGCTCTGAGAGATAACTGAGGCCCTGCTCACAATCACGCGCACACACACACACGCACACACACACACACACACTATATGCACACAGACACAAACACAGTCACTCACCCATAGGCACTCCAATGCATGCATACACACTCACACACACACACATAGGCCTATAAAATGCACACACACACATGAACACAAGCTCAGAGACACATTACTATGTTAATATAAAAAAACCTGTACCTCCTTCAAAGTGTGTGGCAGCGCTCTCCTCAAACCCGGTATCCTAAAGCATAATAAAGACATTTGAACATATTCATACATTTTGCATCTGACAGAAGTGCATATTACTTTTTAGAAATAGAAATAGAAATAGTTAGCATAAGCCCTATTGCCTGACAGTGGATTGGCCTGGGTTCGATTCCCAAACGTGCTGTTTTGAGTCACCTTGCATAAAAGCATCTGTTACATATCAGTCAACTTTAACTTGAACTCTTAACTTGAACTTTTATGAAAGCTTGTATGGAGTCGCATAAGGCTCAATGAGTTAAAATACAGTATTATAAACTGGATAAGCTATATTATCAATTCTGACGATTTAAGCTTTAAATTCAATGTGTGTGGTCATTACTATGTATAAATAATTATATACACTTCTGTCAAACCTTTACAAATATGTGTAGTGCTTTGTCAAAGTACCAAGACTGTGTGAAAATATCATCAGTTTGAAGGCCTTCGCTGTAATTAGTGTGTTAAAGTTAAATAGCGTTGATTAGTATGTCATCTGGATTCAAACGGGCAGTTCAGAGGGCACTCTGAGGTCCACTGCATGGTTGGTGTTTTTAGTTCAGACAAATAAGCACCACGGCTCAATTTCCCAGCCCACGGTGGACATGCTCTCCTCCACTGTGTGTAAACTGCACCAGTGATGTAGGGGAATTTACAGGCTCTTAGTCACACTCAGGGGGAGATCAGCCGGCATTTAGTGGTGAAAGTGAGTGGATTCAGGCAACATCTCCACAGCAAGCAGAGAGAGAGAGAGAAGAGAGAGGGAGAGAGAGGGAGGGAGGTGAGAGAGGGAGGGAGGTGAGAGCGAGAGAGCAAGAGAAAGAGAGAGGATGGGAGTTAGGGAAAGACAGAGGGTTAGAGAGAGAGTGTGAGAGAGAGAGAGAGAGAGAGAGAGAGAGAAAAGAAAGCTCTTTCTACAGACTCCTCAAGGGAGGAACATCTGTTTTACTTCTGCCCCCACACCCCCCTTCCCCCTCCCCTCCCTCCTCCCCCCATCCCATCCTGTCCTCCCTGTGCCAATCTCATTTCAGCACCCAGAGCAGAGAGCGTGTTGATCTGCGTTTGAAGTTGAGATGTCTGAGGGATGTCTTTGACACATACCAAGAGCCCAATGTAATTCTCACTGTCATCAGCGCTCAGCATTAGTGCATTGTTGGCGTTCACCTTTATCCACCCTTCCAGGCCTCCACCCCGTCACCCCGTCACCCCTCTCCACCCGCCCGCTCTCCCGTTGACTTCTAGGGGCAGAGGATAATGGCTATCATCCCTCCTGGTCCACCCGTTGCTAAGGGAAGAGCGTGCTTCGCACTGGACGATTTTTCATAGTTGACATTCCTCCGCAACTGTGCCACGATCACGCTTCCACGCTCGAGGAGGGCCAGGAGTGCGTCTGCTTTTCCTGCTCCGACTCCTCTTCCCAGGTCCTCCATCAGACGGCCCCTCAATATGGTTCCGCTCCAGGCTTGCCACTCACTTACCAGCAGCGGCGAGGAAGGAGCGGCCGTTTGAAGAGTCGGAGAAGAGGGAAATGGAAAAAAGATGTAACCAGGCACAATTATGCGGCCAAGTGGCAGCCCTTCTTCCACGGTAGAACCCTAGAATCATATCAAATATAGTACGCAAATGATCATAAACTCTTTTTAATGATACACTTGTTTGCTTGGGTGTAAGATTTACGATATGCAGACACTTAGGCACTAATTGAGAGTACCTACATCACATGGACATAGTTTTGAGAGCCATGCTGGGGCGCGTTCAAAGTTCAAAGGTAAATGAAGAGTCTTAATGCGATACAAATGTCCGTTTGTCTGCACCAGGGGGAGAGCGTAATTCCCCCCACTCCAGCTCTGGCCTGCGTTGGGCAGTGCGCGCCCTCATAAATTACCTCGGCAAGTACGCCAGCGAGGGCTTTTAGTACGGGACGAGGCAGAGGGAGAGGAAAATGGAATGACCCCACGGACCTCCAAACTCTTAACCCCTGCCCCCGGAGTCCTCTGCAACTCCTTTGCACACGTCCGCCCCCCTAAACACACACACACACTCACCCCTCCTCAGATGAGACCTCCAGATCTCTCCTTAGCCCCTCTCCCTCTCTCCCTCTGTCACACACACACACACACACACACACACACACACACGCAAGCACACATGCTGTCACTCCAGGTGTGAACCCCCCACCCCCCACCCCAACTCCTCTCGCTTTCATTACTCCGTACACCTAGGGGGGTTGGGGTTATGAGGGGACAGAGTAGAGGGTGCAACTAACGTGGATGGATGTGCTCGCTGATTACAATTAAACACACGGGGCGACTGTTTTCCGGCCCTGCTCCCCCCCACCCTCGACGGGCCCACGGTGTTTTTGTTTCCTCGTGGCGCACACGGAAGAAGGGAGAGGCCGCGCTCGGATGAGAGATTTGCTGACAAGGGGGCGCTAAGTGGATATGAGTTATGGGCAGTTGGGCGATGTGTTTGTTTAACCATCTGGTAGCGACTCACTTTGCTTTTGCTTTTTTTGCTGAAGCCTGAAGAGGGAGTGAGGCCAGTGCTGAGACATCACACACAACTGTTGACAAAAATGAAGTCGTCGTCCCCCCCCTCCGACACACACACACACACACACACACACACACACACACAAACACTCACACATGCACACACCCTCCGACACACACACACACACACACACACACACACACACACAAACACTCACACATGCACACACAGACGCAGAAAAGCAGCTGGGCCCATTGATTAAGGGCCTCTGCTACATGGCAAAATGAGGAAAAGATTGGAGCGCTGGATGAATGACATCATCAGGGACTTTCAGGATCCAGTCACTCTAATGAAATATCTCAAAACAAAGTCAGCTGCTTTAGTAGTTAGCGGGCAGTCCAGAGAGTTCATCGATGGCAGAAAACTCCCACTGAATTCCAAAGATAAGCTTTAAAGCATTCAAACTGATTTCGGCAATTCCATACAGCACTGAAAGTGACATCCATAAACATATAATGTGACTGAACACTCATCTTCTCTGTGTGTCCAGCTTGGCTGCTTTCCTCCAGGGAGGTGAGAGACAGCACACACAGCACATCACTTCTGTAGGCCTCTTATTAAATAATGCCGGTTGTGGGAGCAGCTCTCCACACACAAACGTTTCATTTTTTCTCTTCTTCCCGTCTGTCTCACAGAGGCATTGTTCATTCCCACCAATTACGCCGGGAAGCGGCCCTAACTGCATTATCCTGAGCGTGTTATTGAAACGTCGACACAAGCGTTCGGGAGTAATTACCCAGGCTTTTAATAAAGCAACGTGCAGATTCGCTTTTTAATCTCACGCCGATGAATAATTAAGCAGCTGCTTTCTCGGCGCCGTGGCCGGGAGACGCTCCTCATCCCTCCAAAGTGCACTCTGATTGGGTTACGAGGAATTGAATATCAGCTCATCAAACTTACATTTACAAAGCTGATTTTTTAAAGGAGGGAAGAGATCATGTTTTTTCCCCCCACAGACCTGCAGATCTAGAATCAGTAAAATGTTAATGGTGAATACCATTTTCAGGGGGTATTTCTGCGATGAACACAGAACATTCTCTGTGACTGTGTTCTCGGAGAGCTTGCCAGGGCACTGGGAAACAAAGTCAGGAAAGTAATAAAAAAGTCCATTATGTTCCTGAGCTCAGCAGTAGCGAGTTAGTGTTAACAAACATGGAACATCGACTCCAATACAAAACCCCAACAGTAAAAATCAATAAAAAACATTCTCTAACTGACCACTGCTGAGACGAAAACAGTTGAAAAAAATAAAATATATATATTTTTATATTTTCCCTTTAGATGTTTGAGTATTTTCTTTCTTCCCCTTTCTCACTCCCTCTCTCTTTGTTGGGGAGAAATGTCCTGAGGACTGTAAAAGCCGAAAGGTCATGGCGGCGCTAACAGTCACGCCAGGCTTTCATTAACCACATGGAGTTCCGCAGCCTCGGCGTGAGCTCCACCTCCACTCTGGTGATGACATTTGGTTTGTTTTTCCTGGTCGCTGCGCGGAGCCTCGCTCCACTGTAGAGCTTAATAATGTCAGAGGAGCACTTCCTGCCGCTGTTTATTGCTACCGTGTGGAAGCCCAGCTTATTATTATATCGGCCAGAACCCAGAAACGACAACAAAATCAATGTCTGAAATCTCCCTGCTGTGGAGTTGACTTAAGACCCACCGCCATGGCTATACATCATAGCGGGTCATGGGAGTCCAGGCCCATGGACGTGTTTGTCATCATTGATCTGACACTTCCCATGAGTATGTCAAATTAAACGACAGAAATTGGATTTTGAGATTCTTATTTTTTTCTGGAGTTGTCAATGATTTTTTCTTTTCCTTTTTTTTCCCTTCACGTCCTCAACAGTGATCTGGGAAATCTGCACTGTGATCTTTAACTTGCTTAATGACTTTAGTGGGTGAGAGATTTATCCAGGGTGAGATTGACCTCCCTCTCCCCCACCACTGACATGGTGTGTCTCTCGACTCACCGCTCCTCATAACGAAAATACAATTTACACAGTCGCAGAAGCACACTCTCTTTGCTTCTTTCCTCCTCACTCTCTCTCTTTCCCTCTCTTTCCCTACTTCTCCCTTTTTTCTACATCTCAGGATGTGTGTGTGTGTGTGTGTGTGTGTGTGTGTGTGTGTGTGTACGTGTGTGTGTGTGTGTGCGTGTGTGTGTGTGTGTGAGAGAGGTTTTTTTGGACTCCACTAGCACATGTAATACAGATCCAAGCTTTCCATGGTTTATTGGATGGCCAACTGGCTGCATCTGAGCGTGGTGCAGGTTAATAAACTTTGCCTCCGCTGTGTAAATTGACAATTTGCAGCTGCTCGGCAGGGAGCCCAGTGTGACAATGAAGGAAGACACAGGTCTCACTCCACTGACACGCCTTCCAGTTCAAAGGTTAATGAATGATTATTTTCCCATCCCAGCAGGGCTCTCCTACTCTCCCGTGGCCAGAGGTGTGAGAGGAGCTCAATTTAGCCCACAGAATCTGCATGGGACAATGTGTCTTAATTACATCAGCCACATCATTACCCAGGAAGACAACTGAACAGCACTGAGGGAAATGGGCTTATTGATCAGGATGTGTGCAATAATGGCTCTGTATTTGTGTTGATTTTTCCATTCTTTCTGTTTTGTCTGGAACAAAATACTGTAGGCCACTTACTACCATTCATTATAACTCCATATATATATAGAAATTAAATGAGTTGAGTTGACATTTTAATTGAACATAAGCCTAATCTAAATCTGTTTCTAATATTTCGCTTTTCCAACTGAGCTAGTTCCCCAAGTCCAAATGTGTTGATTGTAGTTCTCCCACGCGTTGTGTGAGATGAAGCCGGTTCACTCCGTGGCTCTTTGTCCTCCCCCTGCAGTGGGAACAGCTTTGAAATGCATTATTGTGTGAAACTGTCGACGACTCTGACCTGGAGTCGGAGCACTTCCCAGCCTCCTGACCCAGAACCCCGGCTCGCACAGGACCGCCAGAGCCAAGAGGGTTACGGGCCGGCCTCGGCCGAGATTTGATTTCACTCCAGACCAGGTGCGGCACTCTGGACTTGCGGCGAACCATACCCACGCTCCAGTTCTTCCCACAGAAAAATGGCCGTTATTTACGCCGCTGTCGCCTCGCCTCGCCTGTCTCAACGATTTTCTGTCAGCGAACGCCGGGGGTGAAAAGCCAGGGCCGCGACCTTCCACATGCGCCTCATCTAAAACGAGTGGAAAAGGAGCCAATGTCAGACAATACCGCCCGGTACTGCACTCTACGTGCATCACCCAAAACAATAGACACCATCAAGGAACTTGGAAAAACTGTGCACAATATATCCACGTTTTAAAGAGGCAGCTGATAACAGTAATATACTATTTATATGGGCCTGTTCTGAAAATCAGAACATTTTTTTTACATTGTCCGTGAGTGTCTCCTCAGTGAACTTCTACACAGCAATTTTATATAGAGACAGTTGGAAGGTTGCAGACCTCTGTCCAGTGAACTCTCTCTACGCTCCCACCTTTGTTATTCCTAGTCAGAGAACTCAGGCTATTAGGAGAACCTCCATTAGTTCATTAGTGTTTTCATAACAAAATCCATTCTACCTGGGCTCCGACCGACGAAGGCAGGCATTCTGGGGCCACCCCCCCACCACCCTCAGCCCTCTCTGCCGTGTCCCCCATTTCCACTTTCTCTTCTGAGGCATAAACATTTGCCTGAACTCCGCACAGGGCCTTCATTTCTCAGCCAGGCGGAGGACAGTTGTCCTGCGGGGTTAATGGCTTGCCGAAGACCCCCGAATCAGCCCAGATGAAAGCAAGCCAAAGAGCCTCTTGGTTTGCCCCATTAATCTTCCTTGTTTTCTTTTCGCTGATCTCTTCACCCTGGTTTAAGTACCTGTCCGTTCGGCATGGGGCTCGTCCAAGGTGCAAAGGGCTGACCGGGGGCCGTGGAACCCCCCCGACTCATCCACCACGCAGCCCACCCCACCCCACCCGCGCCCCTTCCCCCTCTTCCCAAACCCCCGAACCCCCAAACAGTCCCTGGAGCCCTGAATCAGAGCCTGGCTTTAATGGCTTTTGTAATGGCAAATTATAAAGGTGCTACAAGGGGAAGATTAATCGGAGGTGGTCCGTGGCCTCGCCGAGCTCGAGCTTTGGGGGTAACCCGAGACAGCCGGCGTCGCACTAAAAAATGTACACCGCTGCCCCCGCGACCACGGCAACGGCAGACACATAAAACCCCCTCGCGACGTGACGTTTTACGGTGCTCATGTTCTCTCTTCGCCTGGGGGCGCACGGGTGACCGAAAAAAAATCATTATCATTTGTAAAATTAACAAATTGTTTTGTCAGGATTTTCAGCACCATCATCATTCGTGCGCTAATAGATTCGCTGTGACTCAGCCTCCTCCCCTTACCCCCTCCGGCCAGCGGCAGCCGAAGCTTGTTCATGGCCGGCTTTACACTCTTGATTTCACCCCAGAACAACGGCTCCAAATCCACAATTAAGAAATATAAGAGACCCGCTGATGCACTTTGTCAAATCTGAGTGCAAGATATACTATAGCATTCCACTTGGCTTGGAGTAGGAAGAGAAACAGTGTCAGGTGTGGACATGGAGCACTCATGCCCTCAGAAAAACTCTTTGATTAGGTGACAATTAATTCTGAAACACCAGTCCTTAAAACAACATGACCTAATTCAGGGAGGGTTTATGTAGAGGTAGAGCAATGTCCACGAGGAGGTTATGAATCTGTCAAATGGACATCTGACACCACAGGGCCTTATTGCATTAGCCCACAGACCTGCAGATATCCTCAGTGTTGCCAAATTGAAATAATATGTCTTTGATCTTTGATAGCACATGTCGTGTTGATCCCACAGTGTTGTACCTTTCATGAATGATATCAATAATACATCTGTAGTATACAGTCTGTACCATAATAATGATATTTTTATTTAAGTCATTTTATAAATCATCAGCACATTTTTAAAAATTGTGTGTAATCATCTTGGAATGCTTTTTTTATTAATTCATTTTTAATTAGATGTCCCAAGTCCCATTCTTTCTCTACTCACAAGTGATGAAAGTGGTGCAAGACTTCTCTACTTTGTGTCTTGCACCACTTTCATCACTTGTAAGTAGAGAAAGAATGTGCACGTTTGTTGACTCCTGATTCAATAACTTTACTAATTCAGTTATTTTGTTTGACTTTGACAGACGACAACGTCCAAACTCCTGCGTGTCTTTATTCTATCACTCTAAAGCCTTATTTCGCAGATACCCTCCACTATATCCCTCTGAGGATGGGAGCCTGTCTCCTCACATTAAAGGCTAATGAATGAAATCCTAAAACTGACTTGAATGTGAAGAGGAAGAGGTGCAATAAAGTCACCCCATGGTTTCCCCTAAAACAGTGTGAGGTTTACAATGAGGAGACACTACAGGGCTATCCTCTGGTTTCCTATTCGCATTGAGGGTAAGCTTAGCCAAATGACATTCTTTTCAGCAAATAAGAATGTAATTAGTTATGTGGTCATGACAGAGTTAGAATATAAGCGTTGTTTAAAGCTTGGTGTTACTGTGCAGGGGAAGCATAACGTTGGCCTGTTAGCTTTGGAATCTGAGCATTTGACCCTTCCTAAGAATGTGAAAAAAGTAAAAAAGAGTCAAAAAAGAAAGAAAGAAACTTAACGCAAAACGAAATGGGAGGCCGAGACACCCCCCTCGTATCTCATCTCTATTAACGGGTTTACGGCTGACCCCAGGGGTCCTCGTAAAAGTTTACACCCCGGTTTCAGTTAGAGTCCCTCTCCGAAAGAATGAAAGAAATTGGTTAGTTTATGGTTACCCTTCAGGATTTTACAGCATGTTTTACTAAAGTTCCCATTTTTACAGACCCTGGTTCCAATTAGGCGAGCGGTGGCACAGGGGCTAAAGCAGAGCTTCTCTTTCTTCTCCGGGCCGAGAGAGAGAAATCGTGAAGGCGAGCTTAATTGACTGTTGATCTCCCAGGACCCTACGGAGGTCAGATGGGGAGGCTGGGTCCAGGGTCTGGAGATCGGAATACACTGGCCTGAGATATGCGGCCTCCTCAGGAACGTAATGAAGTACAAGCGTCATAAAAAGGCGGCGCGCTGTAGATCATATCTTTCCTAAACACGTTGGGGGGAGCCGCGAGAGTAAATCGGTGTTACCTATGCCAGCAGGAATGCTGACGGGGAGACAAGAGGAGAGCAGATAGTTGATGAAGAAGAAACAGTGATACGGTAGTGCTTTTAAACAAGTTTTCAACACGCGAAATGGAAAGTGCTAACCTCGAAGATTTAACCGCGCCGAAAAAAATGTATTCAGTCAAGCTAGAAACGAAGTGGATTGTTATGTTGACAGTTGATTTTTTTGCTGATTTTGTTGTTGTTGTTGTTGTTTGTTTTTCTTTTCTTTTAAAGCAATGTACAGTTACATTTATGCAGCTAAAAATAAAATCAGGTAAAAATGTTATATGCTCAGAACAAATAATTCAAATGCAGAAAATGTTAAGAATATGTACACATGCATATGTATTTGCTTATGTATTATTTTTAGTATCTGCACCTTGTGTGCTGTCAAGGCCCCATTTAATAAATTGTATCTATCTTTTACGATTTCAAAATCACACAAAAAAAAGCAAAAAAATTACTTGAAGCTAAAGTTTAGGCACCCTGCACGGTCAGTACTTAGTAACCTTTGGCAAGTATTAATGAGCTATTGCAAGTATCATAGCTTTAAAATACTATCAGTGGGCAGCTAAGATTCTTTCCATTCCTGTTCGTGGGCTTTTCCTTGTAAAAAAGGCCTCTAGTTCTATGGGATTCTTTGGCTGTCTTGCATACACAGCTGTTTTGAGGTCTATCCACAGACTCTCACTGATGTTCAGGTTGGTGGACTGTGATGGCCAAGGTTGTCCAATCCCAAAGTATGATGGATCTTTCCCCCTGCTTAATAATTGAACAGTTGTGTTTTTCATAAAATCATTTAATGGTATATTGAAGAGATGTGCTATTTTAATGATATGTAAATCAGTTAATCTTTTACTCAATTAGGCATTCACGTTAGTTCTGACCAGGGGTGGCCGCACGCTCACATGCCACTGTATAATGGGTCTCTTATGAATGGAGGTGTCGTGTATTCATAATTACATAGTGTTGGAGGTTTTGTGATTATTAACACGTAATAACAAATTTACATGCAAAGTGCATATTACCACTGATGATCTATCTATCAGTAATAAGAATACATACCACAATATAAATCTGACCAAATGTGACAGTCTAAGTTGAGTTTCTATGGGCTAGAATAATGGCCAATAACAACTGTTATGCAGGCAGTGGGTGTAACAGAGGGGAAAACAGCCTGGAGAGAGAGCCAGTGAGAGAGAGAGTGGACGTTGACGGCGGGGTGGGGGGGGGGGGGTTGGGGGGTCTATGAGCGACAGTCATGCAGATGAATTATGGAACATGACACACTACAAGTCCCAGCTTTCTGTTGGAGGCCAGTGGAGGTAAACCGCTTCAGGCACTGGCGAGGGCTACCAACAGGTCCTGGAGACGTGCACTACCGCTGCGTCACCGCAGCTCATTTATAAGCCGGCAAACAAATTGTCACTCGGAGCCGTGATCTGCCAAAAGCGCCGGAGCTTTAAGGGGCTGCAGCGCTTCCCCAGCCTGAGATGAGAACGCCAAGGCCACAGCCTCAGATTAACTGGCCCTGGGGGCCCGTTCTGCACCCACA